>NC_051177.1:129615362-129915362 GCF_013339695.2 Rhipicephalus sanguineus
TGACAGACCAGTTTGGGCCATCCGGCAAGCCGAAGATGGCGCCCGGGTCCAGGGACTTCGAGCCGTCACCTGATGCCGTCATCATCGAGGAGGGTGGGACGGGACAAGGGTTAATCCCCTCTTCCGCCCGCCTCACACGGAGGAAACTGCGGACTTTTAATAAAGTGTATTCATTCAGTTTTTCCTTTACCATCTGTTAATATATATTTGCAAGTCATATCTGTGAAGGATATAAATCAGTGGAAATGTGATGGACCCCGGCATAAAACACTTTCGTGTTAAAAAAATGAAACTAAAAATATATCGGGGATCGGATGGCACTTGAAGCCGGGCGCTTGGCGTGGCGCTTGAGTATTTTACAGCAGAGCAACGCTAGGGCTTGAAAATCCTTTGTAAAAAGACCCTATACAGGCGTCATGATGGGCAAGGAATCGCGTTAACGTATGTAATATAACGTGGTAGAATAGTAAAATGACAACCAGGCGTCTCAGAATGCTAAGTGCGCAACGAGTGTGCGGTTTAAAGCTTCCCACCCACTATAAAATGCTCAACCATAATTCTTCGTCATCAGCCGCACGCAGCATCAACAAATCCCCACCATATCCACGAAGTGAATGACGTTAGAGGAGCTTGCTCGGAGATAATCGGGGAAACCGTGAATGCTTTGTACAATGCCTCTACTGTCATAAAGACGTGACACGCTGTTATAGCAGCAATTGTGGTCAGGTGGTTCTCGAACCACAAGCGGTCGCAGACCTTGCAGCTGTGGGCGAACGTGTGGTCGAGGAAATCGCACTTGAAGCGCACGTCGGCGCCACCAACTTCAGGTAGCCACTGCTTTCTGCACTTGGCCGCTGCATCGCGCGCCCATACCTCTTCGAGGTTCTCTTGCCGCCGCTTCCGCGCTGCTTCTTCTTCGCGAGCTTGTATCTCGGGGTCCGCACGACGCTGACGTCTCTCTAAGGCCTCGCGAGCTCTCACCGCAGGGTCTTGGCGGCGAGCCCGCATGCTGTTGCCTTGCCCTCCGCTCCACCGCCTTGTCTCTTCGTTCATGTTTTTAGTATCGAAGTGCACTGGCTAACGACTGTCGTCAGTGTTGTGGCCCTCTAGCGGCATCCTATCAAACTAGAGCACGCGCCGGAGTGGAGCGAGCGCCCCATACTACAGTTGGTTATGCTACATGTGGTTTCACCCGCGTTAATATCATCGTCAAGGCGCTTCGAAGGACAAGAGGAAGAAGACTTCTCTTTCGCACGAGCGTGCGCATGCTACAGTTGGCTATACTATGTGTGGTTTTGCCTGCGTTAATACCATCATCAAGGCGCTCGAGGAACAAGAGTAAGAAGACTTCTCGTCCGCGCTAGCGTGCGCTGAGATGGTTATAGAGTTTTCTTCGTGGGCGCCGCCATATTGGCTAGCCGGGTGGCACCATCTCTGGTCTGGCAACCCACTAGCATGTGCCAGTGGGTTGCGCGCTTGTATTAAAGGTATGCGTGCGGCTGCAGTTGCAGTCGTTTTTTTAGATGCGTAGCAGCTTTTTCGACTAGCCTGTGTAACGCTGTCCGTCCGTCCGCACAAACGCGAGGCAACGCGTTTCCCTCGGCGCAGGTGTTGGAGCGGTGCCAAGAGTGTCACGCCGCAGCTGGGCGTTGACGTCACGCACGCCTCGCACGTTCTCCTCGCAGGTGTGCGCGTACGTCACTCTCCCCCTCACACGCCGGAGCGCCGCAGCTGCCGGCTCCAACGCCCGCTCGCCTCCCGTGTCTGCGTTTCAAACAAACGTTTACACCAGTAAACGCTGCACCGAGTTTCGCTTCAAACGAATCTTGCAGCGCTCACCGCAGCACCCGCGTTAGCGCCGTTCAACCCGTGACGCCACCCGTGCGCAACGCTGCTGCTTCGCATCCCATCAACGTTCCCTTCGGGGAGATGGTGAAATTTTTTTTTTTAGTTCTAGCGCGCTGAATCAAGAGATGCGGTCTACGTAGAAAATGAGTCTGGGAGACGTCTCGAAAAGGTTTGGTCTGTTGAGGGTCAGTGATGTTAATATATGGTGGCGCGAACGTGTGGCAAGTGGTCGATGTCATATATTTTCGGCACTGTCTGTTGGAAAACAACCTCAAATATTTGGACTCGTTCCACCAGGGCAAGCAAGTTCCGCCACTCTTAGGGTATACAATGAATTTTTTCTTGGGCCGTAATCTTTTAGTTTGTTTTTTTCATTCACGGTGTGTTTATGCTGTCGCACCGACTACCGCTCGTACATGCGGCCGCGCGTGAGCACACAGTCTCGATTTCATGGCGCGGCATCTGTTTGTTGCTCACAAACAGGTGCCTATCTTGTTTCTCATCTTTTAAGTGACCGCTTATTGTTCTCTAGTTTATTGCCCACCGGTGTGGACGAAATTAGAGCTGTTTACAGGGTAGTGCTGGTACATAAAAACGATGCTGATATGCCGACGTGCCGGGGCGCTTCTTTTTCTTTTTCCTTTAAGAGTAGTGATATTTGATTGGATTTCGACGGCGATAAGATGAAGGTGGTTAGAGAGTTTCTTCTGCCGGGGAGGCAAAAAAGCGCGCCCGGGTTCGAGCTTCTGATGGGCACCGGAAGTCATTCGCGTTGTTTGTTTTCTTTTATAACTGCGTATACCAGATGTACTGTTCTTGGGGATTTCTTGCTGCCCTTCGCAAAGCTAAGTAGCATTAATTGACATTCCAAGAAACACTAGACAAGTGTAACAACGTGAATTTGTATCACGCTTAGAAGAGAATAACTATGTTTTATATCATTGCGCGACTTGTCAGACGCGGTTCTTTTCCACGTAAAAATTTGTCTTCCTGAGGTAGTTGTTTTACAGCGCTCATCTTCGTCATTTCCGCCCGCAGTAGTTCTGGGGAGCGCCACTACGCGTTCATGCGGTCGGCAGCGATGTATGCGCTTTAAAAAAAGTGTTGGAGGGCCCCTCTAACGGGGCTCTCCAACACTTTTTTTGAAGCGCCTACATCGCTGCTGACCAGATCAACGCGCAGTGGTGCTCGCCAGAACTACTGCGGGCGGGAATGACGAAGATGAGCGCTGGCTATGATTGGATAAATGTAACGTAAAGTAATAACGGCGTTGCCATCACAAAGGGTTATTATTGGGTTTAGTTTTTCTTTAGCATGCTTTTTTTCACTGAACACCAACTAGGACGAACGATCTGGACTTTTCAGCTTTAAAACTGCAGCGCCGGCAAAGAATGCACCGAACGCCATGGCGCTGGAGGAAACGCGCTGGGCACGCTCCAGGCGCCGTTGTTTGAAGAAACTTAAGGGAAAAAAATGTAACAGCGTTGATATAGACGCCTTCGCAACAAGAAAGGTTACTAGACACTACAAAACATAATAGAGGCGTTCGCGATATGCCTCGTTTCGCACGTGCAGTTCACTCTTAATGCACTACATTGTTTGGAAAGAACGGGCAAACACTGTATGCAAGTTTCCCGTACGTAGGATTTTTCAGCTCATTTCATTGGGGCGCCATCAAACGTCACAGGGCGAGTGAAACGAGGTCAGGTGACCCCGCGAAAATTGAGTTGAGGGTAGGCCTCCATTTTATTGCATTCTGAGTGTTCTAGGCTGAATAACTTCGGAATGCGTGCCCCTATCGCTGCCGTTCTTGCTGCACTAATCTCGTGAGCCTTCAGTGTACGCAACCCGAAAGGAAAAAATGCAAAACAATGAGGTCTGGAAAAGTGTTAGAGGGTCCTTTTAAGGTGCATAATGTGTACATTGAAGTCGCCGACTAGTACAAAGGGTTTGTGCTTGTAGGCTTTTTATATTGTTTTGCCACAATTATGATTGTTGTTCGTCTATTCTAAACGTTTTTTTATTCGCATACACACGAATGTTTCGACTTTAGCAACAGTTTTCTAACCACCATGACAGCGCACAGTGAGCGTCGACGACAAAGCTAGGACCTGAGGTCTATAACGTCTACGTTGAAATCTTCGACTAGTATAAAGGGTTTCTGCTGCAAGGTGTTTATATTTTTCTGCCGTAATTATGATTTATATTAGTTTATTGGCAAACCTTTTTAGGGGGTTTTACATGGCCCTGTGTCGTGAGCACGGACACCGCACAACAGAGAAGCCTAGACCCTAAGGTGCTTCGCCCCTAAAAGGTGCTTGGCCTGTAGGAATCCATTACTCCTGATTGTGCTGTGGCATAGTTTTTTGTATTGCTAAGAACGTGAGAATTGATTCCTGATTCCATTTCACGTGCCTTAGTCGCGTGGCAAAACGCGTGCTTAGATTAAGTTTACTGCTATTTGTACCAACAGCACACCATGCGAGCCGACAATTCAGATTGTTATTCGCCGCCATCCTTTAAACTCTAAACAGTTACCATTATGCCTACTAGCAACTGCTATATACGACACCTCTTACTACGAAGTATATCCTATGTCCCCTCTTATATTTCCCTTGCCAAAAGACTTGCCAAATGCATCTGCAGAAAGGCATATCGTTAGATGATCAATGGATGGTAGTTATGCCATCAAAGCAATGTTCTTTCATTACATCAGAGAAATGGCGCAATTGCGGACAAAATGTGCACGTGAAAAAGTTGTTGACGCATCTGGTCACAATATAACAAATTCCTGTTTCACTTCTACACTCTGCAATACCAAATTCGAAGGGAGGAACTGGAATATGGTAACAATACTATATCGTTGCAAGCAATGAATGCAATGAATTTAACTTCTCTACGGTGACAAAAGACTAGAAGTATAGCGATGCTATTCATTGCAAAAATTGGGGGAAGCTTAAGCTTCGCCTTTAAGAGTTGAACGCGATAGCGATATCCTGCCCCTAGTGCGCACTTCGAACACTACGAGTGTTTAATACAGGGTGTCGGAACGAAATGTTTTTCGTTTCGGTTTTAGTTTCATTCCACCGCAAGAAGTTCCGTTCCGTTTCTGTTCCGGAACGAAAAAAAAGTGTTCGTAACGTTCATAACGTTTTTTTGCGCAAAATTTGAAGTTAAGGTAATCATAAAGAACATTGGATTTGTGATGTAGTGACTTGCCCTCCTCTTTGGAAAGTGCGACAAGGGTAAAAACACGTTCTTCAGAGGAGCGGAAGCAACTCTACCACGAATTCCTACCAACTTGCACACAGCAGTATTATTTCAAAGTCATAGTATTATTTCTCAAAAAGACAAATACGATTTTTAGTGGGCTCAGTGCTTTGTGTCAAGGAGTGAGCACGACTTCAGAAGCAGCACGTCACTGAGTGTACTCTCTGATGTCCGAGACCGCTGTCCTGATAAAAGGATCGCAGGCCTGCCGGGAACACGCAGAACAGTCACAGCGAAAGCTGGAAGAGCGGACTTTGTAGAGCCGTTGTAGATTCTCTTGGGGCAGACTAATGCAAGTACACATGCAAGGTACCCACTATGCCATAAACCATCGTTATTTTTCTCAAGTATCGTAGTTCCTACTATGCAATTTTTCGTCATTTTTTGGAGAAAAGTGGTACCGCTACACATCTGTATAAGTCAGGCACTTTGTGCTGTAGCTGAGACGATGAGGAATTATGGCTGAGCACTTGCAGTGAGTGGGAAATTGCAGTGTTGCGGAATGGGAGCCTCCATACCAATCCAGTCCATTCCGGGGAATTCCATTCCTTTCAATCCTCGGAATGAAAAAACTTAGCCCATTCTCACTCCGGGAGTGGCCGGGCAGTTCAATTCCATTCCTGTAATTCCTCAAAGTAGGAAGGCATCTTGTTAGTTTATCGAGTCAAGAATGAACGCCCCATAAAAGCTAATGCCATCAGATGCATTAAGAACTGCAGGAGTACGCAAAACACGTTACCAATGGTTCCAAGGTCGAGGAGGTAGCTGGTGACGATCTCGTGCAAGTACAACCACCGTACTAATCCATAGGGACAGTTCTTCGTTACCTATAGTATTGCATGGTAAGCATGTTTTTTAACGAATGGTGTTGTTTTAATAATGTTTAAGCTTAAATGTGCCAATGCTAAAATGACGACCATAGCGTATTTTATGCTGAAAAAAAAGTAGTATCAAGAAGACTAAGCCGTTTTACCACGCGTCTGGAGCGGTAGTGAATATTATGGAAGGAAAGAAAACTAAGATTGGTTAATATGGGGAACAAAACCTCTGATTGCTGGTATTAGTGGGAACAGTGCACCGCTCGGGCACCCTTGTGCCTTTGCATACGAAACGGAACACTGGGCCGCACTGCTCGTCAGCACTCATGGTTGTCAAGGCGCCTCGTAAGCATAGAGTGGTGAGGAGAGCTTTCTGTGTTGCCTGTGCCAGGTATGTAGTGTCTTCATGTCGCAAAGGTTATTCACGGTGTCAGGTACTAAATGCTCGTGAGATAAAAAACAGGCTGTGCATCGAGTATTCGCCACTTTCATGTGGGGGTATCAATGCGAACAAACGCGCAGGGGTAGTTTGTTTCTCCCTTCAGTACCTGCTGGGATAATGAGTTTGTTCGTACACTAACTTATGCCTCTGTTTATAGTAGGCGCGTTGCTTATAAATGTACCATGCTTGTAATCAGCCAAGCCATTTTAAAAATACTGCTTTATTGTTAAATTCGAGGCTCTGACTTACTAATGTTTGAAGTTTGAAAAACAGCACGTAGACGAAAACGTGCTCTATTTTCGGAAAAAGATGTAATTCTGTTTCCATTCCACTGCGTGAAAAAGGCGCTTAATTCCATTCTCATTCCATTCCTCCAAGCGTTGCCCCCATTCCATTCCGTGGTTGCGAAAATGTGGAATGATTGCGGAGTCATTTCACTTCTGGAGTGGCAACTCCGCAACACTGGTGGGAAACATTAAACCACACACTTTGTGCTATTAGCATTGTGTGATGACTGGTTGTGATTTTACTCTTCTGCCACGCTATATTACATATGTTAACACGATTCCCCACCCGACATGACGCCTCGATAGAGTATGTTTCCGAAGGAGTTACAAGCACCAGCGTGGCACTGTGGGTGAAAGACCCGACTGCCACGCCGAGGGTGCGGGTTAAAATCCCATCCAACGCTAGAAATATGTTTCTCATTCAATTTTTTTCTTATTTCACGCGATAGCGGTCACGGACACCGGCGGAGGCGGACAACTATGGCCCCAAAATCAGCTGTTGTGATCTCATAACAGCTTTCGCTGTAACAAGCTTCAGCGCCGACAATGCCCTCTCCACTTTGTCCTGCGTGACAGGCGCGCAAAAGTCCACTTGCGTTAATATAAACATCTCTGGCTGCCACTGTTTTCATTTTTCGCACAATTTCAACATATCTTTGCTTTGGAATTCCTGCCTGAGGTACGCGCTAGATATGCTCACATTGCACGAGCTCAGTAGTTCCGGATCGCGAAGTTTTCTCGTGAACCGAAAAACAATTGAAAAAATTTCGGTTTCACTCCGAAACGAAATAATATATAAAGTTTCGGTTACGTTTTCGTTCCGGTCAAAAATATCGTTTTTTTTTTTCGTTTTTCGTTTTCGGTTTTCGTTCCGTTCCGACACCCTGGTTTAATAGAATGCGCGCACTAATGTATGTGCCTTATGTAATGGGTAGCATGCTTTAAACCAGGAGCAATTATGCGCGAGAAACTTTTTCGAAGTTGCGATGCACCCACTACGTGGTCCTAAGGGAATACGCGCACTAATGTGTGTGCCTTTTGTAATGGGTGGCTCTCTTTAAACCACCAAGTCGTTATGATATTCACATGGTGTGACGCCCGATGGCAATGTACACTTGTACCACGCAATGTTACTGCGATATTACATCTCGTACTGTGACACCTGTATACAGGACGCGTATTTTTAGGAAGCATGAAAGTTACTTTCAGTGCAGCTCCAAGCAGAGGCGTGGCTGTGTGGTAGAACACCTGCTTCCCACGTAGACTGCCTGGGTTCGATTCTCACTCGGACCCAACATTTTTATTATTTATTTTATTTGCAGCTTTTTCGATTTTTCGGTCACGGACAAGATGATGATTTTTCGGTCACAACCAACGGAGCCGACGCCGATGGCGGGATTTCTGCGGTACGAGCTCTTTAACGCTATCCCGTTAAAAATCACAGCATATCCACGGAGTGAATGATGATGAGTGGGCGAAGCTACGGAGGTTCATCGGTAAACCGTGAATCTTCCGTGAATTCTACCCAGTACATCAACACCGACGTGAGATCGGGCGCGTTTATACTAAAGGTTAGATGAGTTATGACGACTCGCAGCTCACTTTAATTTTACATGTACGCTGTGAATTTTCATTGTTTAGAAAACCATTGCTTTAGAAAACATCTGGCGTCTTTCGTTAAGCAGCTGGCGTCTTTTCGTTTGCTTAGAAACATCTGGCGTTCTTTCGTCTTGCTTTTAGAAAACATCTGGCGGTCTTTCGTTGGTTTATTTCATCAATCAACGGCGTCTTGAACAAATTTTTATTGTTTTAATCACGCACAGGAGAAATCTAACCAGGCACTACCTTGGAGGTAAACAATGGCTGTTAATGGGAATGAGAGACAGAAGAAGTCGGCTTTTAGCTAACACTTACACTTCTACTTCTACTAACGTTCCTACTGGAACATGCCAATGGCTGCTAATGGGGAATGAGAGACCGAAGAATTCGGCTTTTTAGTTAACGCGCACGCTGCGAATTTTTTATTGTTCAACAACGCACAGGAAAAATCTCCCACCGGCACCACCTTGGAGGTCAAGATCTAGTACTAGCGTTACGACTGGTTACGCACTACGACTACTACGACTACGAGGGACGAACGGGTGCCGCCTTAACCCTTTCAGCCCTGGATTATTTATTTTGGTCGAGGACATTTTTTGTGCGTGTGTTCCTAGTAGTTATGACCTCAGAAGACCACAAACGAAATATTGAGCCAGTGGTGCAAGTATTATTGGATTTATTGACATGACATCAAATTAGGTCATCAGGGACTCAGCGGTTGTGCATGGCAAAAAATGACATTTTTTTTACTGCTATTCACTAGAGTACACAAGATGTGGAACCACGTCTCCTTTTCAGTGTGATACTCATTGAAACAGCTTCGGTACGTCGATCCGAAAATGCCGCTTTCCCGCCTCAGCTGACCTGCCTCGCGGCGTCACCCATGACTTGGTCAAGCTTCTTCTTTGCGGCTCCCAGCTCCGCAAGCATGTCACAGTTTTTGGTTTCCATCGCGCGGGGATCATTGAAGAAGTATCCCCCAATGAACGGGTAGTTTTGGTTTCATTTTCCGAGGGTTGCTAGGGGAAATTATTGTGGATGGTGTCAGTTGACACCGCCAGGGCCGAAAGGGTTAAAGGGCCCCTCACCAGGCCACATAGCAAATTTTGGTTAGACGCTGGATGTTGTTGTGTGCCGAACGAAGAGAGCAGTATGCCGCAAGAATTTTTCAAGTCGGTTAATTACGAGCTGGAGAGAAACACTAATTTGTAGCGGTGCGAAACCATGATGCGAGGAGGCGAGTTTTCAAACCCTTGCCACTCGCCCCGTGTAGCCTTCGCAAGCCGAATTTCCTTCCCTGCCATTTTTACTTGACACTACGCATGAACACGTCATGCGCATGCATGGTCACGTGCGCCGTGGACGTACCCGAGCCAGCCCGAGCATGCGAGCGGCGCTTCCCAGCCGCTACCTTTTTTTTCATGGTAGCGGGCCATGGGCGTTTTGTCGGCTGTTCTCTGTGGTGTACTGCCTGTTTCGTGCGCGGGACGGGCAATGAACGTTGAGACATTTGTACGGGCACGAGAGCGGCGGTATCATGAGCCATTGCCGCCATTACCGTTTACTTGGACGCGGTAGAGTAAACGAGCATAATGAGTGCTCGAACGCGCCAGAACTTTACTTTCGTTTCCGGGCTGGCGTCTGCTCGATGCTCTAACCGCGGGGACACGAACGCATGGGAAAGGGAGGCACATTACCCCGCATCTCGCTGCAATTCACGAAAAAGAATGAAAAAGACGCACACATTCCCTTTGTGTGTCTCATTATTCTCTAAAGCTTATTAATCTATTCCAGCAACAAATTACACAAACTACACATGTCGTGCCAAATAATTATGGCAGCGTCACGTGCTACTGTTGGCGATGTCAGAGCATAGTCGTCTACGTAGAGGGCGACGTCACAGCACTAACATCTACGTAGGGCCATTTTCTCATATACGTCATCCCCTCATTCTCTAAAGCACGCGCCCGCGAGAGGAAGGGCAGTCAGCGTTCACCTTCAAATTTGACCATTTCGCGGCGCGTAGCGTTGCAAATTTGGCAGACGTGATCGTGAACGCCAGTGTATGCATTGCGCTCGTTAGCTCAAAATGTCAAACCTGGTGAGGGGCCCTTTAAAGGGGTCATGAAGCACCCGTATGGGGATTTGAAAGAAATACACATTCCTGCGGTGTAATGCTGACACGGCTATGAACTGCTCTGCCAATATTACAGTCGTGCGCGCCGCGTAATGGCCACAAGCGGAGCGCGAAGTTGCCGTTTCCCCAGCACCCTCTTTTCAAACAGAGGCCGGTTCTCACTCTCGTCGGTGGGCGGGGCGTCTGTCGCTGTACGTAGCAAGAGACATAGCATGCTTATTGGCCGATAGCCGACGTAAATCGAGAGCGGCGTTCGGATCAGATGCGCTTCTTGCCGCGGGGTGCCGCCAACATGCCGGCGCCGCAACTCCTCAGTACACGGTAGCCGCACCTGGCGCAAGCGAATCACAGCGGGAGAGCGATCGCGTTTCATGACGGCGCGCTGGCGTAACTTCTTTCCCCCATGCCATCCCCTCCCTGTCTCGCTTCCAGTGCGCTCGCCGGCACGAGAAAAGAGAGAAAGCGCTGGGAGCGTGCGCCAAACCCCCGTACACTCCGCTGATTCTTGACGGATTCGAGAAATTTTTGCGGCAATCGATTCGGGAGGCAGTACACTCCGATACTGAGGCCATTAGATCATACTTGGAAAAGTGGTTCATGACCCCTTTAAGGAGCTTCGCCCCTAAAAAAAGGCCTTTACCGCGATGCTTCGTTCCTCTACTCTGAACGGTTTCTTCTCCGTGGACTAAAAAAATCACAGATATCCACGGAGTGAATGATGATGAGTGGGCGAAGCTCCGGAGGTTCATCGGTAAACCGTGAATCTTCCGTGAATTCTGCCCAGTACATCATCACCGACGTGAGATCGGGCGCGGTTATACTAAAGGTTCGATGAGTTATGACGACTTGCAGCTCACTTTAATTTTACATGTACGCTCGTGAATTTCATTGGTTTAGAAAACCATGCTTTAGAAAATCCTGGCGTCTTCGTTAAGGCAGCTGGCGTCTTTTCATTTTGATTTAGACAACATCTGGCGTTCTTTCGTTTTGCTTTTACAAAACATCTGGCGTCTTTCGTTGGTTTATTTCATCAATCAACGGCGTTTTGAACAAAATTTTTATTGTTTATCACGCACAGGAGAATCTCACCAGGCACTACCTTGGAGGTAAACAATGGCTGCTAATGGAATGAGAGACAGAAGAAGTCGGCTTTAGCTAACACTACACTTCTACTTCTACTAACGTTTCCTAGCTGGAACATGCCAATGGCTGCTAATGGGGGAAGAGAGACAGAAGAATTCGGCTTTTAGTTAACGCGCACGCTGCGAATTTTTACTGTTCAACAACGCACAGGAAAAATCTCCCACCGGCACCACCTTGGAGGTCAAAGCGTAAGAATGGTTACGCACTACGACTACTACTACGACTACGAGGGACGAACGGGTGCCGCCTTAAAGGGCCCCTCACCAGGTTTGACAATTTTGAGCTGACTAGCGCAATGCATACACTGGGCGTTCACGATCACGTCTGCCAAAATTTGCAACGCTACGCGCCGCAGAAATGGGTCAAATTTCAAGCTGAACGCTGCTTGCCCTTCTTCTCGCGGCCGCGCGCCCAGAGAATGAGGGGATGACGTACATGAGAGAATGGCCCTGCGTAGATGGTAGTGCTGTGACGTCGGTCTTCTGCGTAGACGACTGTGCTCTGACGTCGCCAACAGTAGCACGTGACACTGCGATAAATATTTGACACGACGTGTAGTTTGTGTAATTTGTTGCTTGAATGGATGAATAAAACTTGAGAACAATAATAAAACACACAAACGGAATGTGTGCGTTGTCTTTTTTAATTTTTACTGCGAATCGCAGCGAGATTCGAGACTAATCTACCTCCGTTTTGCACGCGTTCGTGTTCTCGCGCTTTGCGCTTTGCGCATTGTGCAGACGCCACCCCTTACAACGAAACTAATTTTCCACCGCGTTCCAGCGCTTATTAGGCTCATTTATCCTCCCGCGTCTAACTAGATGTTCATGCGGCACACTGCTAGTCTCGCGTCCGCACAAATGTCGCAGCTTTCGTGTTCAGTATTAGGTTGAAAGCCAAGTGATCGGCGAGGGCGCATTCGGCATAACTTGCAGAGACGAAGCGCAAAGAACGCCGCCACAACACCGCTCGCGTCTCGGGGGCTCGGGCTGGTTCGGGCACGTCATGCGTTCGTGACATTGTGTGCACATGACGTGTTCATGCGTATGCGTTATGTGATCCTCCCGCTCCGTGCCGAAGAGGGCAAGGGAAGGGATTTGGCTTTGTGAATGCTACACGGGGCGATGCGGCAAAGGGGTTTGCAGCTCGCCTACACATCGCATCCATGGTTTCGCGCCGCTACATTAAACTTATGTTTTTCTCGGTGCTTCCATTCGGACCGATTAGAAAAAATTCTTCTGTCTGGCATAATGCTCCTTATTGGGTTCGCAACAAATCCAATGTCTAACTATAAATTCGTTTATGGTCAATGCTCTGGTGAGGGGGCCCTTTAAAGGAGCTTCGCCCCTAAAATGAAACGCTAGTAAAATGCACTGCAACGCCAGGCGCCTAAGCCACCAAGAGATGCACGCGCTCACGTACCCCTCTGCTAGCAGATGCGCGCATTCTTGCGTTTTCACCTAGGATATGGTGGCTCCCTAGGACGCTGAGGAAGGGCATTCGGATAGGTGGACAGACAAGCCGACGAATGCGTTCGCTGTAGACTCCTGCACAACTACACAAGTAAATTTCGACCTCTGAGTGGTTTAGGGGCCTTTTAATAACTGCAGGCAAACGGCATTTATTTATTTGCAATCAGGCATGCCGCATAGAGCTCAGTGTTCGTTTCAATAAAGAAAACCACAATACAAGCATCAAAACAGCATGCTGGATGATTAGGCGCCTGAAAACAATGGGGACATCGTTCCATGCGTTCGCGGTAAAGATTAGGTTGCTGCTGCAGTGCATTTCGCACGAAGGTTTCGAATGACGTCAAACGGCCCTTCTGTCTCCCCGCGTGTTTCCCGCTTTCATATATAAAGGTAGGCCCGTCTAGGAACTCATTCAGTTCATTCTATGACTGCCATGGGTAGACCGCGAAAATTAGACACCAGACTGAGGGCGTGAATCCAATGCAGTACGAAAGGAATAAATTCGTCTGGCTGGAAATGGTCGCGCGGAATCAATCACGGCTTACCAAAGCAACCACACCGCGATTATCACTTCCATTACTCTAAAGTAATATTAAAAATTACCCCCCCCCCCCGTCAGCATGTGTGGTGTTTGATTCAGCTTCGCTGCACTTAATGTTCGCAGGGTGGGATGGTGCAACTTTTTTAGACAAATTATAAATATGTTTGCCTAAATAGCAGCGCCATGTAGTCTCCGTGTCAGGACAGCCATAAATCATACCGGTCGCTTCATTTGCCTTTTTTTTTCATCCGGCATGCGGGATTGCGCTCATCTCCTTAATTTTACGCGTCGTGACGCACAACACTGCTTCCTATTTCCTTTGCCCTTTAGTTGATCGTGCACGGGAAATACGCCTCGGCGCTGACTCCGGCATTTTGTATATCTCTGATTTACTTCGCTGCTGTTCTTTCTTTTATGTACGGCGGCACTGCAGTGCTCTTCACACATATACACTGCCTCGAATTGCTGCACCAGCGACCGTCTCCGGTGGCCATTAGTTCACGCAGTCTTGCTCTCATGGTGCGGACAGCGCTCTCCATCGGTTGCACTTAGAAGTAAACGAAGTGAGCGTATTCTGAGCTGTTCTTTTATATATTGCACCTCTTTCTTCTGTGATAACTCATTTTTCTCTCGCCTTACTATGTCCACTTCCAAGAAGCGCTTTACTCCGTGTTCTCTGTAATTGCAGGACTCAAATACCATAACTAAAGTGAAACCCGCAAGTAACTTGAAATAGGAGTTCGAGGACTCCAGTGCCTCGAAAAGCATGTCACTTTTTTCCAGGAACTTCAGAAAGGGTTATTTTCCTGCTCAATAAAAATAAACGAAGAGATAGATAGAGCAAGCTGGATAAGGTAACGAATACCTAACGGAGCGTTAGGCCTGCAATCTGGAACAGCATGGGGGAGGAGCGCTGAGTCTCACACAAATTCCTTTTGCCTGTCGCGGAATTTCACACGAGGACAAAAGGAAGAGGAAAAATACATCGCATCTCCTTTTTGTCCACGTTTAAAGCACCGCGCTGGTCTTGACAATATTACTGATCACTAACTCGCCCAAATGTGTATCTTTCTTACACACTTTGAAAACTACTCGGAAGCTCCAGAACATGGTTACGTGCCGTTACGAGTCGCCTTCCATGTCGCAGCTTCCGAAGGTGCTCACCTTTTCTTTGCGATGGAAAACATTAACGTGGTCACCTATAGTGTCATTGCTTTTTTTTGCACACTGTTTCAAACGGCGCAGCTCTCGTTTTTCTCCTTACATGACATTCTTGGACAAAAAGGTGTACTTTATAAGTGTAGTAATGCCTGACGAAGTGGTTGTAAAACACTTTGCAGTGTTACCTCCCAAATACTTCTGCGTATGTAGTGGTTTCAAGAACCTGAAACTAAAAGCTACGCTTATTCGACTGAATAGTAGGTGAATTATGCGATACTGCATGTTACACATGGGGCAGACGTTTTTTTGTCTGCTGTGAATGCTGTTGAACGCGCTTTATTTTTACTTTTTATTCCGGTAGCACAATAGCAACACTCCGACCGAAAATTCGCCATCACTGTCATCGTCACCATCGTTATGAGGATCTGTATGTGGTCTATATTTAAAAATACCTCCACGCTGTGTGTGAGAAGTAAAGTGCTCAAGGGTGAGATGACAAATTTCATTACTTTGGTTTGATTCCGGCCGTGGCGACCACAGTTCGATAATAATAATATAATAATTGTTGGGGTTTTACGTCTGAAACCCACGATATGATTATGAGGGACGCCGTAGCGAAGGGCGCCGGAAAATTGGACCATCTGGTGTTCTTTCAGGTGGACCTAAACCTAGGTACACGGGCTTCGAGCATTTCGCCTCTGTCGAAATGCGGACGCCGGGGCCGGGATTCGTCGAGCACCATAACCACTAGACCACAGTGGCGCGTCGCATTTCGATGGCGAAGGAATGCTATAGATAAGCCCGCGTACTGCGCGATGTCATGAACGTTAAAGCGCACGAGATGGTGGAAATTGTCGGAGCCCTCCACTACGGCGTGCCTCATAATCATCCCCTTCTTTTGCACCGTAAGACCTCCCATATTACTATTAAAGTTCATGACTTAGTGCATGCCGTATACGTACATTTGGGCGGAAAATATTATTTGCACATAGAAACACGGTCATCGTGAAGCATGCTTTTATAGCTTCTGTTAACTTCGAGCGAAATATCTTGAATTGCTGCCTGAGAGCACGTGTTTAATGTTAAAAAAGGACAAATAGTACCTTTTATAACAAGGTATAGGGCTCCGAATTTGCCGTACCTAGAAGACGAAAAACCAGACCATACATTGTAAACCACATTGCGCCCTTAAGGCGTTTTCCAGCAAGCAAAACGCCCTTTTGCCTAACGAGAATTTCCGAAAATGAGGGTGTCGTGGTGTTTTCCTTGTCCAAGTAGCCTTTAAGGGGTAATGTTTTAACTAACACACCCTTTAGGTGGTAAGGGTGTTATGCGTTATCGAAACACCCTTGGCCCATACGACAGCGTTCCAGATGATAACTGGGACAGCTGATTAAAGAGCTGTTCGTTATGAGGCAAGTATAGATTAAAAGATCTGTGTCTTTTAGGGCTATCTACAAGCGCACCATAACTTTACGCCTATTCTGTTAATGTTTAATGTTCATTTCCTACGGAACAGGAATATCCCCACACACACTAAACCGCAGCGTAAGATACTAGGGCTATATATACGAGATGGTCGTTGTAAGGCTGTGTAGAGCGGGCGCTCCGTCCATGGGGTATCTTACTATATGCTATGTCGTGCGTATGGTTGGGCGCGTACGTGCCCAATCCGTACGCACGACGTATGTCATCTGTAATTGCTTGTTCTGTGGCTGGTAGACTTAATTTTTTTAATGGTTCTTCAGTGATAAGGGTGTTTAAGTCATTATAAAAACCCCATGGTAAAGGTGTTAGGCCATTGGCAACACCCCATGGTATGGGTGTTTTGATCTATGAAACACCTTTTTTTCTAAGGTGTGAGGGTGTTAGTGATAGACACGGCAAAACCCCCTTAAGGGTGTGAACTGGTTTACTGTGTAGATTATGAAATGCGTGCTGTTTTTTTTTTCTTCCACGAACAAGCTACACATTTGCTATTTTGCCACAGACAGGACGAAAAGAACCTTGGACGAAGTACTTCCAGAGATGCAGTGTGACACAAAGCTGTGAAAAGCAGTCAACTAATAATATAAAAATGAGAAAGATAAACTGAAATCTCGTCGCTGTCATATAATTGCCGTAAAGATATACGTCGACAACCTATCTGAGAAACAGTGTGTTCCAGTGCGTCCCTGTGCCAGTCAGTGCACTTCGAGCCATGTGAAAACTGTACAGAATTTCCCAGTGTCTTCTAGGTAGTTAGAGCACACGTGTCCCACTGAGGAAGACAGCGCGCTGCATGGATACTGACTGCGATTACATTTGGACGATAGTATGTCTTTTCAACTTCTCTCCCTTATCAATTCACTGCGTCTTCTGAAATACTGGACGATTGTAGTTTCGAGAAAACGGTGGCATAAAAGCGTTGTGCGGGCGGGCACACGCGTGGCCTTCATTTAAAAAAAGAGCGCTTGTGACAACAGCGTTTTGGCACATTTGTTTTACTGAATCATCTTTTTCCTTGTTTACTGAAATCTTTTGACACCGACACATATTAAAGTGATAGCGTCTTTGCACCGCTTGAGGTGTTTCGTAGTAAAGCCCAGTTTTTATAATCTCAACTGACTGCAGGCGTAGAGTGGCATTATATAGGTGTTTTTTTTTAGACAATACAGAATTTTTTATAGAAATCCTGTGTCAAAACATTATTCACTCTAGCTAGTTCGAATTCAAATTTCATTACTTCCTTGTCACGGGTAGTTCCTGTCTGACGTAACAAAGATGCCGCGTTTTCTGCGCACCGGGCGCGATCAGTTTAGATATTGCCCTTGCAATTCGATGATGAATATCTCTAATTACGTGCAACTTTCGCGATTTCTAAAAAAATGGGTGTGCCATAAATTGCCATAAACTACCTCTTTCTAGTAGAAACAACTGCCTCTAGTTAATAATTGAGAAGTTAATTAACGCGTTTTTGTTATTTGGGGGCATGGATGCTATTTTGCAGCGGCAATGTATTTCCACGTCGATGTAGTGTTGGTGCGCGAAAACGGCAGGAGCGAGATTGAGAAAGCATTTTTGTAAGAAAATTCGTATTGTCTAAAATAAAGCACCGTGATAGCCTCGCATACGCGAATGTCTTATTGAGTCACACTTGGTTGCAGAGAAAACGGCCAAGTATGATAACTTAAGGTGTTCATACATCGAGAATGACACCTCTCATAGGATAACGTGTTTCTGCCATTGGTAATCTTCACGCGCATCTCCAATTAAAAAGAGAGTAAGTTGAGCAGCCGTGCTCTTGCATCTGCGTCACCTGCCACCAACAAGCGTAAGGTTCAATACGCTTGAGCGATGGGTGGGCTGAGGGGTGGGGGTCTTACCTGGCATTTACTATAGCCTAGTGTAGCTAACGTCTCACAAACCTTGCCAGATGGCTGCCTGTTGCCGAATGAGTTGCCATGTCACTGCCCATTCCAGAAGAAATACTTGAGATATCGTCTGCGCTAAGGTCGAGATGGATGATAGCACCCCGTAAGTCCGCAACAGTGCCGTTGCTCCAGTGGCAGGGCCGTCCTAGGCCAGAGCCTTTGTTTCGATCCTTCTGTTGACTCTGGGGTCCTAGAAGGCGCGATGCAATCGCCTCGTTACGAGGCCGTGCGGACAACGAGGTACCAACAATGCTTGCTTCCGCTGGGAATTCGCTCCTTCTAAGTACTCCCTCCCTTCTTTTCCTGATGCCTACACCCAACCAACGGAGAAGAAAAGATGCTGATAACGGTGATTACAGAGTTTTCTCCTATTAAGCTTTTTAAGCTAAGAACACGCTTTTATTCCTTTTTGTTTCTGAAACAAAGCTCCTTGTACGGGAGTATGCGAAGAAAAAAAAACAGTGCAATGGTGATAAACGGTAACGCGACTGCTATACAGGAAGAGGAAGGGTTCGCGAATCTTCCTGATGCAAGCGTGCTTGCAGCATCTATGGAGCAGCCTTACCGACTCAGCTGTTTTCTGCTTAAGCGTCCATCCTTCTTCGTTTGGACGGCCTCGACGACCGGAGACGACGGCAGAGTTACTGACAATGCCTACTAGTTCTTTCGTACTGTCCCCCAAGGTCTTTGACTGAAGCTGTAGAGGAATTGCGACAGAAAGTCAATAAAATAATGCGGTTTACGCTCTGCTTGCTTTCTTCGTCCTTTAAGGTGTTATCTGATAGCAAACTCAGTGATCTAATTTCTCGCGTTTTTTTTTAATATCTGTCGTCGTATGGTGCGTTCGGTTCGAGTCAACTGCTTCGCCTTTTCCTCTTGGCCTGACAACTTGCAGTGTTCTAGAGCTCGAGTGACTATTTTTCACACTTTGCACCAGGATTCAACAAATTTTTTGGTGGTGTGCAGTTTCATGCAAGAGCTTCCGCAGTGTTCTTGTCCATTTTCTTATATTTCAAAGGGAAACGCGTCCAAGAGATATGTTCAAAAGTTATTTTTTTTTTCATTCAACTTCATGGTACCCATTCCGCTGTAGAATATATCTATATTGGCCTTTTAACACTTTTTGAATACGTAAATGAGATTAACAAGGTTCCAGAGAACGGTTCATACGGCAAATACATGCGCTAAGTATCACTCGCCTTCGTGCATAAGAGAAGGTATAGTATCCCTTTGAATGGGGGACAAAGTTTCATGCGCCTCGTTGAAATGCGTGTCATGACATGTAGAGACGGGTCCATTTTTAAAGGGAACACTCGCGTGCAGGGCATGTTTGGATTTCGCTCTCTTGCAAAAACATAGTAGCTTAGATTTTCATAAAACTACTGGTGGTTGACAGTTCAGCCTCTTTTTCGCAGACTCGTGCAGTGTATGAACAATGTTTTCCTGTCCACTTCCTGTTAGAGAGCCATCAAAATGAAAGGTGCGCAATCGAGTGTTCCCTTGAACAGTGGACGCCATGGCGAACTCGTACTGCTATTGGAGTGATAGGAGAAAACGTCACGCGTAATATAAACTACGCAATATAAACTGCACCACTGTGCATGAGTTGAACACTAGTATTTTGACTCGGCTTTATTGTTGGACATTCACTTTATACGCCCTTTCCTTTTTTTCGCCGATCACGATCGCCTGTGGATACTACCTGTGTCGGCAACACGCTTCCTAAACGATCGCTAAAAAAAACGTAAGAACTTGTCGCGTTTAGGGTTGCTGTGCCTCTGCGGTTAATTATGCACCTTACTCTATACGTGGGCATAACAAAAACCTGTTGCTTCATTGTGTCTTGCAGTTCATTGCTCTGGCTTTTGAAATTTAGCGCAAAGAAGCTTATGTCAGCGTTATGTCTCTATGGCAAACGAAAGCGTTATAACCTCATCAAGCTGTTTGAGGCTAGCTTTTTTTCTATAATTTCCCATCTGTATCGGTACCTATGCAGTATAACAAAATAAACAATTTCAATTGGAACTCTGGTTCGATTTTGTGCTACCACCTACTTTACATAAGTGCAGGCTTACAGTTGGTATGGCCCCGTCTCCCACTGCGATTCGGCCTCCGCTACATTTTCAGGACCAGCTATGACCATTGGATGCAGGATAACATATTCCACTAAGTGCCATTTCAATTCATACACAACGCAGGTCTTACAAAACGCAGGCCTTACAGCACACATCTAATACACATATATACACCAAGCATCATAGCTTAAGGACTAATCTTCAGTGCAATAGAAAAAAATCACTTTTACAGGCAGGGAGCATCAAGAAATGCGCCGTACGAAAGGTCATCGTTTTAATAAGCCGGGTATCGATGATAAGCAGAGTCGCGCCAATGTATCAAGGACGGCTTGAACGCGTGCGCTCATTAAATTTCGCATTAGTGTCCACTCGAGATTCATCTTAGGGGGACTCGCACTTGCTTAATTATTCCTAGTAGTATCATGAAAACGATCGAATAAGTACACCTGAAAAAATACCCACTGCGTCTTTTACTACCGCTACGAAGCTTCTCTTCAAAATGCTTCATTATGCACCAAAGGCGACCTTAGAGCCGCTCGGCCACCATCTTTGTGTGTTAAATCTCTGCAAGCCCTGAGAGGTGAAGGATTGCACGCTCGACTAGTTACTTTGTTCTCGAAGTTGCTGGGAATCTTCGTGAAGCACGTCAAAGTTGATTACGCCGCCTGGTAAGCCCGTAAGGCAGCCGGTTTGTAGATGAAGGTGATGGTTAATGAGTATGCGTGCATACAAATTGGGCAGATTGCGTCGCGCATATCGCACCGCGGTCTTTTCGGTGTGCTCACGCCGCATAATTAATGCCGAGAACACGCTTAACCGCTTGCCACTTTTCTGCCGAGCACTTTATGTTTCTACCAACTTGGTAATAAACCCTGAAAGATACTATTCTTATCTTTAGCTTGGTCATCCGCTCTGGCGTTACCGTTTCTCATTTATATCAGTATTTGTAGTGATGAATATGAAATATCCCCTGCGTGGCACCTCTTTTAAAAGTTGAGGGCTATAGCCTACGGTATTAAGCTAGCACTAGCATGCGTAAGAACATGTTGAGAAATCTTTAGACAGGCTCCCTACAGTGTTGCTAATCTATGGTGTCAGCAATCACTTCGCAAAGCCCCTTAAGTGAAAAACATGCAAAGCTGAAAAGCAAACAGCAGAAATTCGTTTTTTTATGAGCCAGTGATAATTTAATTCGCAACGTAATACTAGGCGTTACAACATGTCCCTTCGGCGGAAAGTGGACATAGACTAGGAAAGACGTGGGGAATATAAGGTTGCTAAACGTTTCAAATTGCGACACAAATAAAAATAACGCATCGGCTGCAGATGTGCAAGCGCACATTGATAGATTTTGAGATAGAGGCCGGTAGTTAGGGACTATGTAGTATCCTTGCATTTGTGGACAATATTGTAACGAAAGCTGCGTTGACCTTTTTCTATACCATAAAATTGAATTTGCCATTTCGAAAGATACTTTTCCAGAGAAACTAGTTTCTGTAAGCGCTTAATTTTTACAAGAGAAAATAGAAATAACGTCTCCTGGTACAGACTGTTTAAATATTTTTAGCCCTGTGCTTCACGAAGGCTTGCCAGGACAAACTAGAATCTACGTGGCTTCATTCCTCAGGTCTCGGTCGGTAAGAAGTGTTTCGAAAGAGGAACTCTAGTGTTCTGTGCTCTGTCTTTCAATAAGCGAAACACGTTCAGGCGTCATTATTACTGGGCCAGAGAATAAAAGCTTCTCCAGAGCCGCGTCCTCTTCAAAAACTTGTTTCGACTCTAAGTCTTCCTTTGAGTTCGCATGAAAGCGTCATTGTTGGTGGAGAAAACAGTTAATGAAAGAAAAAAAAAGCACTCGATAATTCTGCCGTCACTGCCATTTCAATACTAAGTTTGCCACAGGGCTTCGTCAGTAGTGCTTTCCTGTATTCTGCTTACTTTCGTTTATATTGGGTAACACGTATGAGCCGCTATAACACCCGTGTAACCACCTTCAAGTTCTTTGCACTGCCAAAAGCCCATTCAGTCACTGTTTTACGCCAACAACATACATGAGGACATATCTCTGAAGAAGAATATATTAACAGGAATGCCAACTCAGGTGTCTCTTGGCGTGTATGTGCCGTTATCCTGAAGTTTCAGGTTACTTGTCGTTGCGTGGAGTAGCCGGCCCATTTAAAAAATCGCATTTGAGCGATACCGCATATCGTCGTGAGGTGGACATAAAATAGGAATGCGGCTGGTGATGGTAATGGTGGTGGTGGTGATGATGATGATGATACTAGAAGGCACTTTCCATGCCAATGTAACATAAGTGTCTAGACTCAGAATTGAGAACACCTGTGCGCTTATTATGGGCGTACCAGTTATTAACAGCGTAGAAATAAAGGCATATCTAATGGCAACTGCTAACGCCACGTTCTTTTTCTGGATACTCCTCAATCTCTCCGGTGGAGAAATTGAGAAATTGAGGCAGTATAAAATTGAACTCTTGGACGGTTTCCTCTTGAATTTAGGGCTGTGAAAATATAGACAGACACCTAAGCTATAAACGTTGAACTCTTCAAGCATTGTCATCAGCTGGGGAGCGGGCGGGCAAGACCGACGTCATTGTTTGAAGAATTACACTTCGTCAATGCCTGGGCGAGGTCCCACGGGAAATCAGCAGTTGCGCACCTCTCATCAGGATTCTCCCACCTAGCGCTGAAATTTGTACGAAGCGAACGCCGAGAAAAAGACACTGACTTCATGTTCAATTTTTCAGTGCCTCCAGTTTTTCTTCGTCAGTCTTGGAACTATCATGATTCCTTAAGCACACGTGTGTACGTAAGGCTATGGTAAAACAAGGTACACGGCGCCTAGTTCTTTTTCTTGTTTCGTCGGTTTGAAGGCTCCTGCGATTTTTATAAGGACAGCGAAAAAAATTTTCCGCCCGCGTTACTTCAATTTTTCAAACTGTGCCGCGGCGCTTAATGTTTCCTTCGAGAATCAAATACCGAAGAGTGGGAAGAGGAGTGTATAAGGGTGACACAATTTTTTTCGCTCACTTTACGGTTGCAGAAAGGCTAATTTCATTTCTGACGAAAATGTTGCATAAAGGTATCTTTCACGCAGTTTTTATTTTGTAAACGAGCGTATTCTTCGTGAATTTAACGTTGGACAGAGTACCGAAACAAAATATAGCGACCAATTTAAAAACAAATATATGGGCAGTTTGTGGTCCAGCAACTGGTTTATAGCTTATGCTGCTGTAGTATTCTGATTATTCCTGAAATAAGTTATTGAGAACAGTGCAAACTAGCATAATTTGCACTGGAAAATGCATCGAAAAAATGGCAATTTATTTAGGCCACGCCTAAACGTATGGCATAAAATACGATGACACTGTAATAGCCTTTGGGATAGAGATGTGGGCCCGCATAGCATGCCTATAGGCCTGAGGCCTCGGGGCGAAAGGGCGAAGTACAAAGGTATTCCAACAACTAACGTTTAGGTCTCTTGACTGAGTGGAAGCTTTACTGAAGATGACCGGGGGTACTGGGCGGAATGCGGCCGCGAACAACCCGGCCCAGGTGACGGTCTGGAATCCTTGTACACGCGCGGCGGCCACGGCGTGCCGGACGGACCACAAGTCCTATTTTGTTATGTTCACTCTCTTCTTCACTAGCTCAGAATGGCTTTGCTATAATTTCATGTAAATAGCTAACAAAAATTATTACCTTCTTCTTGAAGTATTGTCTTAACCCTTTCAGCCCTGGATATTTTTATTTTCTCGGATTCATTTTAGTACGTATTTTCCAAGTAGTCAGGACTTCAGAAGACCACAGACTAAAAATTGAGCCAGTGGTGTAAGCATTTATAGATTTATAGACAAAGCCTCAAATTAGGTCATCACGGCTCAGTGTCATGAAATTAGAAAAATGGCTTTTTTTATTCCGGTTATTCACTAGAGTACACAAAATCTGAACCAATGTCGTATTTGGAAGTTTGGAAGTTCTTGAAACGACTTCAGCATTTAATCCCAAAAAACGGCGCTTACCCGCGTCAGCTCGCCCGCCTCGGTATCACCATCACTTCGGTCAGGCTTCTTCCTCTTTGCGGCTCCCAACTACCAACTTTGAGGCTCCCAACTTCCAACTATTCTCTGTTGTCGTTTTAGATCTTTGAGTATTGTTAGCTTCTATTCGAAGTACTGTTGGTATCTGCTCAGCATTATGGAAATACGGAAAGAGTGACACGCTTGTGGAATTTACTAAATCCATGGGGGACCAACCACCTGGATCTATAAAGGAAGTTGTCAAGAAAATGGCTGAATAGACCGCAAAATTTGCGGAAGTTTTATCAGAATGGAAGACAGAAATGAAAAATATCGACAGATCAAACAACAGCATAAAGGCTGAGCTCATATCTGTTGTGGCTTCAATGGGCTTTATCAATAGCAACTTTGAAGAGTTCAATGAAAAAATTGCTAGTCTTCGACAAGAGCTTTCCCAGGTGCAGAAACAAAACCTGGTTTGTCAAACGGCAAACAAACGGATGGACAAAGAACTCAAAGAAACACGTAGGCAACTGACTTAAGTGAAGCAGTACAGTCGCAGAAACAACCTTGAATTAAAAGGCATCGCCGATACTGAAAATGAGGTTCTTGACGAAACTATGCAAAAGATTGCAAAATTCTTGATGGTCGATCTCGTCGAAGGAGATATTGATGCTATCCACCGTGTGCGCACAAGGGGTGATGGACCAGCCAATGTCATTGTCAGGTTTAACTCACGCCGAAAGAGCGACTTGATTCTGCAAGCCACAAGAAAGAAAGGGCCAACGACAGCAATGCTTGGCTCCGAAAATGCTCAACCTTTGTATGTGAATGAGGATCTGTGCCCAGAATATAAGGAATTGCTCGGCAAGGCCATCCAAATGAAGCGAGAAAAAAACGTTTAAATTCGTGTGGGTATCAGAAGGCAAAGTGCTTATGCGGAAGGCGGATAACTCTAGGGTCATCAGCCTTACCCTTGAAGAAGATTTAGACCAAATAGTGTGATCCATGTTCCTCGGTTGCCTGTCAAGTTTAATCAATAAATCAAAATCGCTTACACATCGAACCAAATCGACCACATTTGCCTGAAAAAAGAAAGTATCAATTTTTCATTGCAACATACGCAGTTTAAGGAAAAACATGAACCTAATGACCGCATTTTTATCGATGCATAAATTTTCGTATGACGTCATAGCGACAAGCGAAACTTGGCTCTTCAACGAATAAATCGTAGATATGCCCGGTTACAGATTAATATCCCGCCCGCGCTTGACACGGTGTCGAGGGGGCGGTGTCGCCCTTTTCGTGAAAAATGGTCTCAGTTTTACGCTTCTGCCTTCGATTACATTCTCATCACATGATATTGAAGTGCTATTTGCAAAAATAGAAACTGGATATATTGTGGGCGTAGTCTAACATCCTCCAAACGCGGCCCTTGCCAGTTTTCTCAATGAAATTGAAACAATTTAATCTTACTTACGAATATACCAAGACACGCCGGTTGTAACTGTTGGTGACGTGAATATTGATACACTCCATTCAATACACGAGGATTATAGTTACCTCCTCGAATCATTTAATTTCCGAACTCTAATAAGCCAACCGACACGTGCAACACGCACTACGGCTACTCTAATCGATCATGCATTGACAAATATCGAATCTCGAATTGTTAGTGGAGTGTATAGTCTTCCTATATCAGACCATTTGCCAATTTTCACAGCGTTTGATATCCAGCATCCCAAAAATACTGTTGACAGGAGGTTTGTAACTAAGTTAGATTATAAGAAATTCCGAGATAAAATCACTGAGGCCAACTTCGAACGAATTTTCAGCGACAATGTATATAAAGAGTTTTCCAATCTAATAAGCTTAATAACGAGTCTGATAACCGAGTGTAGCACTACATATACTGGACGTTCTTATAACGAGCCTATCTGTCCATGGATGACGACCCAAATTTGAGAAATATTAAAAGCAAAAGAATATTGGTATAACAAGTGGAGGCATAATAGAAGCAACGAATTCTATTCAGATTAGTACAGAACATTTCGCAATAAAGCTTTATCCATGATGAGGGCCCAAAAAAGATAATTTAACTTACAACGTATCAATCAAGCAGATGGTGATTCAAAACAACTTTGGCGAATTATAAATGAAGTAACAGGGAAAAAAACGAAAAAGAGTGTTCATCCGCCTTCGATAGATGCACCGTCGAAAATTTCAACACGTATTTTACTACCGTCGGCAAAGAATTGGCAGCTCAGTTACCATACTCAAATATAAAAGATATTCCTGCTCCAATTTCACTCATAAATTAATTTATCTTAAGTGAGATAGCACTTCATGACATTGTTTCAACTGTATTAAGTACACCCAACAATAAAGCGACAGGGCTCGATGGCATAACTGTCAGGTTGCTTAAGGATAACATTGACATCCTAGGCCCAGTACTATGTCGCTTGTATAATCATTCCATTACGCAGGCTCAGTATCCAGCTCCTACGAAAATTGCCAGTCATTCCTATTCATAAAGACGGTGATCCGGCTGACCCTGCAAACTATAGACCAATCTCTCTTCTAAGCATATGCAATAATATTTTAGAAAAACTTATTTCGAACCAGATGAAAACATTCCTCGAAAAGTACAATGTGCTCTGCCATCAGCAACACGGCTTTCGACCACGCTTCTCGACAGCAACCGCAGTCATCGCGTTATCACAAAAGATAAATATGGCTTTACATCTAAATAAACTAATAGGTGTTGCTTTTTAGATTTAAAGAAAGCATTCGACACACTGGATCATAGCATATTGTTGGACAAACTTAAACATTGTGGATTTCGCGGTAAAGTGTTCGACTTCTTATTAAGTTACATGGAAGATCGATTTCAGGTCGCGACGATCAATAATATTACTTATTCAAGACAAAACATCGTTACCGGGGTTCCACAAGGCTCAGTATCAGGTCCTCTTCTTTTTTCGTTATATATAAATGACCTGCAACAAATAATCGGCTGTGCAGAAATATTGATGTATGCAGATGACACGTGCATTATAGTAACTGCGGATAATATTGCTGAACTTCGGCATAAGTTATATCTAGAGCTAAATATTACCTTGGAGTGGTTCTTTGGTAATAAAATAACAATTAACACGAAGAAAACAAAATATGTTGTATTTCAGTCTCGATTCAAAGTAGTAGATACCACAGCTTTAAACATACAGATCAATAGCATTTCGTTAGAACAGACAAGTTCTTACAAATACCTCGGAGTGGTTTTTGACAAACACCTACAAAGGGAAGAACACATAAACAGTGTCTGCCTCCTGATTAGCGTCTGGTTGCTACGGCTTAAATCTAGCTCGTGAGTACTTTGACATCCCAGTTTTGCGACTCATGTATTTCGCTTCTATTCAAAGTCACTTGAGGTATTGTATTGACTCGTGGGGCTGGGCGTATAAAACCTTATTAAACGCAATTATTAAACTCCAGAAACGTACAATAAGAATTATGTCTCACTCTAAGCATAACGATCACACGGCCCCATTATTCTGTCAATATCACATATTGCCATTTGAATACTTTTATAAGATCGTTAGATTCAACAACCCATTCAGATCATTCATATTTTATTCGTCCTCGCGCTGTACTAGAAATGTAACTGCAGGTCACTTTAATCTCGCACCATGTAACAATGCGTATGGTGAACGCATGCTTCAGTTCACAGGAATGAAGACCTGGAACAGGCTCCCAGCGGTAATCGTTAACTCTGTGAACTTCCCTAGCGCCCTGAAACAATATTTTCTTTCTTTGTTAAGGATAGAGTAAATTATATACCTTGCTAGCTCTAAACGTATTATAAATTTTACTGCTGATACCGTGCAATTACTCTCACATGATAGTGTTGTATTACTATGTAACAAAAAATTCGTATTTCTCCCGTTTTGTTCACTTGCGCATTATGTACGCATTTTTCTCTTTAATAGACATATCTTGCCTGATAAAGGTTTGATAGATATGCACTTCTTATTTTTTTGTATATGTCCCAAACAACCTTATTGTTTGGGACTGCAATAAATCTGAGTCATTGGTTCTTTTACTTACTATTGATTTGTGAAATCAACAATGACATTTTTTGATCATTGCAAATGTTACAACTACTGTTTTCTATTCTTTCTATTCCATGCTGTGTTAGGATTTCCTATCAATTCTTTTTTTTTCGGACCTACAACTAGCCTTTCGCTACAGGTCCGATAAGTGTTTGTTATCAGCATGCACAATATGAAATAAACAGTATCTGTATCTCTATCTGTAAAAATGCCACAATGGTCGTATCGATCGCAGTGGGGATCGTTGAAGAAATACTGCCCCAAGAATTAGCAGTTTTGGTTTCGTTTCCGGTGTGCTAGGGAGAATTTTGTGGGGTGTCGTCAATTGTCAACTCCAGGGGCGAAAGGGTTAAATCTATTTCAGTAAGAGCGGAATGGGAAAGAGGCATCGTCTTATTCGTCAACGAAGGTTACCCGAAGAAGTTCGCGAATAAAAGTGAACACTTTAAATATAGCCGTTACCACAGTTTCCGAAAGCCCACAATATCACAGACAATGTATGAGAAGCCGCGTGTGTAAACAATACACAGGTGATTTTTTAGCTGTGATAAATAGGCTAGTAACATTCGACCGGACACTATTGCTACCTATCGATTGCTTTTGTAACGCCGAACTCGCTCATGTTACTTACGATAATAAGAAAGCTACAACAACAAAACTGGAAACAGCGCGAAAAAAAAAGCAATGATACGATAAGAACAAAGCGGACTTGTTTTTGTTGCTGTAGCAAGCAATAAAACCATACCAGAAGACTAAATCCGATACCATCTTAAACAACAAAACCCTTTAAAATTGAGTGTTACCTTTGTTCACACGTTTCAATAGGAATCTTGCTTTAAATGTGTAAAATGCGGGTGTGTAAAACTTACTGTGATAAAAATGTACTGACGTAGTCACTATTCTCCTTAAAATATCAAATGTTTGTGAAAGGATGATCGCTTTTAGGCAACTAGTTTACGTAAAGCCCCCTGGATACATTTTACCGCCAGCATATGGAGCTGAAAGCTAGAGCCATGTGCTCCTTCAAAACAGAGAACTTATATTACGTAGCTCTTCGATGAGGAGTACGTCAGGTGAAACTGCAATGCCCTCCAAGTGAACCCTGTTTTGCTCTTCATCTTGCGCTTTCCCTCCTGGTTATGGAATCGGTTGCAGTGTCTGATGACGCTTTACAAGTTGCTCCTTGTTCAAGAGCCAGTGCCCTACGGTATGCATAGTTCTAATGTGTAACGGTTTCCGCAAAAAATACAAATCAAGCTAAAAGGGGCAAACAATTTTTTAGGGGCGAAGCTCCTTAAGGCGGCACCCGTTCGTCCCTCGTAGTCGTAGTAGTCGTAGTGCGTAACCAGTCGTAACGCTAGTACCAGATCTTGACCTCCAAGGTGGTGCCGGTGGGAGATTTTTCCTGTGCGTTGTTGAACAATAAAAAATTCGCAGCGTGCGCGTTAACTAAAAGCCGAATTCTTCTGTCTCTCATTCCCCATTAGCAGCCATTGGCATGTTCCAGTAGGAAACGTTAGTAGAAGTAGAAGTGTAAGTGTTAGCTAAAAGCCGACTTCTTCTATCTCTCATTCCCATTAGCAGCCATTGTTTACCTCCAAGGTAGTGCCTGGTGAGATTTCTCCTGTGCGTGATTAAACAATAAAAATTTTGTTCAAAACGCCGTTGATTGATGAAATAAACCAACGAAAGACGCCAGATGTTTTCTAAAATCAAAACGAAAAGACACGAGATGTTTCTAAAGCAAAACGAAAAGACGCCAGCTGCTTAACGAAAGACGCCAGATGTTTTCTAAAGCAATGGTTTTCTAAACAGTGAAAATTCACAGCGTACATGTAAAATTAAAGCGAGCTGCAAGTCGTCATAACTCATCGAACCTTTAGTATGAACGCGCCCGATCTCACGTCGGTGATGATGTACTGGGCAGAATTCACGGAAGATTCACGGTTTACCGAGGAACCTCCGCACCTTCGCCCACTCATCATCATTCACTCCGTGGATATGCTTTGATTTTTTCGCAACTGGCTGCCCATTGTCGCCTTAGTAGGTACATTGCGTCGTCACTGCCTTAGGGGCATCTCTCTCAGAACTAAATCTTCAACAATGACAAAAAAGTAAAACACACTCTTGAACACGTAATCATCGCCATCTCTGTCGACATCACTAGTTTACCGGAGGACCATTGTCTGCTTTCGTAGCCGACTCCTACGTGTTTCACGTGGCGCATAAGTGGCTGTAAAAGGCGTCAACCTATTCTTCGTTAATGCATATACTTTCGAGCTATGTAAAAATCGCTCTTGAAAATGTTCACGTCTACAAAATGAAGACCTCTAGAAGCTTTTTATCCAAGTACGGTTGCTTCGCACATGGCTCCGAATAAGCAGCTTCACGTCGCTCTTCAGTCTTTCCAATTATTCAATTATATTGGATACCGACTCCGTAGCTATCACAAGAAGAACACATTCTGAATCTATGTTTTTCATCTTAGTAACGGAGCGAGGAGTGCACGCCAGAAGAACACAGTAACCTATCGTCCTAATGATCCATATTTCATGCAGTAGAGCTTGCCTCGATAAGCGACCATCTATGACAAACTTGTTTAAGCAGAAATCTTCACCGGAGCTGCTCCACATATCTTTTGATGTTATGCAGATATGCGACAGAAAGATAAAGCAACAAAGAAATGATATAGTCATCCAAAACTAACTACTGTACGAAGCGTTTATTTTCTCAACAGTTGTCGAACCTTTAGGAGAAAGTCTTGCGGAAACAGCTTCATAAGATACAGTCTTATTACTTGGTATACTTACACGCGTTAACAGCTCCCGGGCCACTTGATCGCCGACAATGGGCGATGTGCACTACTATATTTATTGGTGCAAGAAAATTTATTTCGTAATTAAAGTATAATTAACGAACGCACGGCTTTGTTGTGCTGTACACTGTCGAGCCCGTAACACGAAGGTAGGCGCATGATGCGCAGCCCAGCTATTCAATCACGAAAATTCACGCGGGAGCTACTGCACGGAATGCTCTGCTCATTTTACATGCAATATGTCATGCGCATACTGCTTGTTTGTCCACCTGGCGTGTGAGTCAGGCGCATTCGACAATACATCTGCGACCAGTTCTATCGAGACTCTTGGTTAGTGCGTTTTCAAGGGAAAAAGCAATGGTCCACAAAGAACTTTTCCATTGGCCACAATTCAATCTTCGCTTACGTGCTGGAAATTGCGGGGCTTTGTCTTGGTGTTGCTTTGCAGCCGCAATAATTTATTTATTGACCTTATCATTAGACGGCGTAGGATACATTTAAATGCGACTCTGACACGTTTCCAGAATATGAGCTTCACACACAGTCTTTGCCTCGATTGGCGTCTACAGGCAATATTACTTCCTTGATTTTATTGATACTGTCAGGCCCCGCTTTTCGTTTTCGTATCGTACACCGCTCCTTTCCAATGTGTGTGTTTTTTACTGCGAAGTATACACTACATGAATGTGTCATACACTCTTTCACTGAATGATTCATGATGCAAAATTGGTGACATTTATGCAGTGCGTCTTGCCCTTTGACCATGCGACGTTCACTTTCTGCCGTCGCGATAGCGCCACTTTAGTAGCAATGGGAATGTTGTGTGGTAGAAGAGTAAAATAACAACCAGGCGTCACACAATGCGAATTGCGCACGAGTGGCTTGTAGAATGCTTCTAACCCGTTACAAAGGCATCTGCCGTAATTCTTCATCGTCATTAGCCACAGCATCAACAAAGTGCACATAATGCCTTACAAGTGCTTAGCGGTGCCACGGTTCTCCGCAGAATGAAGAATAATTGCATAGTGGCTGCTTCCCTACATCACAAAATTTATGATGATCTATAGCGTAGTGGGTTCCTCACAAGTGCGCTTCTATTGGTTGCCAAGGAAGCCCACAAGGCTCCCATGATCCATTTCCTCAGGGTCTCCATAACGGTGATTCCCTGTCTCTCTCTCTTTCTCATGTTAACGTATGTTGTAAAGCGTGGTGGGAGAGTTAAATAACGGCCGGGCGTCACACTACGCGAATTGCGTAACTAGTGGGTCGTTTAACGCTTCCAACCCATTACAAAGTGCTCAGCCGTAATTCTTCGTCGTCATCAACCGTCGCATCAACAAAGCGCATATAATGGCTTAAAGATGGTGCATCGCTTCTCCATAGAATGGCGAATAATGTCGTGGTGTGAGCTTCCCAAATTCACAGAAATTATGATTTATGGCGCAGTAGGCGCCTTGATAGTGCACTTGTATTAGTAGCCCCAAGAGTGCTTATAACGTGCTATAAAATTGCCGCTCTTCCAGCTTTCGTTGTGACTGTGCTGCGCTTGCCGCGCAGGCCATGGCGTTTTCTTTATATTCTTTTTTCCCTTCTGTGTTTTGTGTGCCACTGCATATATTTTCAGATCGTATGCGATTGAACATAGCAGCGAGTCAGCCCCTGTCCTGTTATTTTTAACCAGTTCCTTGCCATTTAGAATAATGTTTCTATCCACCCATTCCTCGTCATTTGTGCTGTTTAACACCATGAATCTGTAACAACTTACCCAACTGTGCACTTTAATATATCAAAGTAATTGCTTGTGTACCGGCTCGGTTGTAACGTACCATGTATTAAGTACTCTCTTGATTCTTATTGCATCTTTTGACCCCAGACACAACGCTCACACTCGGATGAACGTGCATACCCTTGAGACCGTTTACCCTGCACCAGTCGCCTACCGTAATGAAACTTGCAGGAGCAATTTCTATTAATCAAGTTACGCGAAGGATGTGTGAACGTCTCGCATTGTCTCGACCCACAGTGCCTTGCGCCGAGTGGTCTGTGCCTGGCTTGTGTGCATTACAGGGTAAACTGAGCATTTGCCGCTACAGTGTCCAATTTTCCACTGTGTGCTGCAGAGGAAGTTTCAGTAAGTTTAATTAGATCGAATAGCGCCTTCATCATCACCATCGTCAGCCTACACTATATCAACTGCCGGACGAAGGCTTTTCCCAATGATGTGCAGCCCGCCCTGAACGCGGTCACCTGATTTCATTTTATGGGTCTGCGAATGTCCTAATTTCGTCCCGCACCTAAACCTTTGCGGTTTTAGGCCGAGCTTCCCACTCTCGGTGCCCATTGAATTCACCGCTCTTACTGATCACCCGTGATTTGTCCTCCTCATTACGTGGTTTGCCCGGGCTCTGTTTTTTTTCCTAATGCCAACTAGGGTATCGGATACCCCTGTTTCCTTTGTGATCCACTTTGATGTCTTTGTATCTCTTAGTTTTACGGCTAGCACTTTTGGTTGCATAGCACAGTGTGTGGTACTTAAGTTCTCGATTTTCTTTGTAAATCGCCCAGTTTCTGCCAAATGCGCTAGAACTGACAATATGCGTTCGGTGGCCACTTTCCGCTTTATTAACAGTTGAAAGTTCGCGTTGCAAAGTCGAGTATTCCAACCGCATGCGCATTAGCCCATCTTTGTTCTTTGGCAACCTCCTTAAATTTTGTTTCAAATTTTGTGCGCCTGCGCGATATAAGTCTGAGAAAACTGTCCCGTAACTCCTGTAATCCACGGAGGTACACCTTTAATTCTCAGGCTTATACTATTCCCGTGATGCAATTTCGTTACCTGTTTTCTACTTTCTTTTCCATTTATTTATGTTTTATTCGAGCGTGTGGGTGAGCTGCCTTATCAGAAGATAAATGCTAGACCGATTCTATTCTTCGTCGTGGTGTCGTTCATGATTGCTTCACTCATGATATCAACATTGCTTGCGATATTACTATGCATCAATTAGTGGAGCCCGATGTTCAGAGCATCTCAACATCACACTTTAAAAGCATTTGTTCCACATAAGGCATGGTGCATCAGCTCTACTTGACTCTTGGCCTCGTCGTCGATATAAGCAGAAAAATTACTAGAATAAACGACACATAAATTGTTTTATGACGACGTGCAATTCGAAAACGTCACGGGCTTTTGGGGATCCATGATAACCAAAACTCTCTAACAATTAATGAGATGTCCTTTCTCGCAAAGTGGATACAGCTGGGCTGTGCGAAGCAAAGATTGAAGTCGATATTCTGCTAAGCTCATACATAATATTGGTGCAGGAACTCGGCGGCAGTGAATGTGTTTATGATTAATACTAGACCATTTCTTTAAAAATCATCTAGCAACATTTTCAGATATAACGAAGGCGAAAGAATACGTTATTTTGCTTGTGAATGAAAACGAATGCACCAACAATTTGCTGTATTCAGCGAATGCTAGTTGCATCATAATGAGCACAGAGAAGATGCGAACATTTGGCGAAGAAAAACCATTTATGGAAAACAGCGATAGCTGTGACCACCAGTGCGTATTTTTTCAGTTAAAAAGCGAGCCCCAAGCCCCTTCATTTGTAACATCTTACTTTTCTAGGTGATTCAGGTAAGCAATACCCGGCTCCTGATCCCGCGCATGCATGGCCTCTAATTAATGTGAAAATGGGAACACACGCGTCTTACAACTATACCACTGATACGACTGGTTCAATAAACCTACGTAGCCACAGCAAACGTACACAAAGGACAGTGCGCATATGCCTATGTCTTATTTTAAGTAAATACACAACGTTCAAACAATGCATGTTTTTGATGGAGATACGAAATGTTTACCATTGTGAAATAGCATTCATTGTTTTACCGCGCTGAGACCAAACTTCTTCTAGTTAAATGCAACGAGAGTCCTCATGTGTGTAATCGTCGCGCACCAAGCATCCTGCATGAAAAATAGGAGTCACATGAACCATATCATAACGCCAGCGATACTGCCGCTGACATAAAATAAGCTGCAGTAACGCTCGTTTACTTCAAAGTGAGTATGTTTAATTGTCCAGCGTCTTTCCATTTATCTTCCGCCAGAAAAATGTACCCCCGAGGTACTAACCGCGATAACTTCCAATGCCTTCATTAATCTTCAGAACTCCAACTGACTTCACGCGTCTGCATCAAAATAAGAGCAATCATCGGAAGTTCAGATTCCGCAAGAACAGACTCGACCACCTCTTGATGCAAGAGAAGAAAACACGTGCAGCTGGCGTCTCTACAGAAATGATAAATCGTCCACTTATTTCTCCAGGGTAAGCTTCCGTACTTTTGATTTGAACTAAATTATCCATGAGCTTGCACACAGCCGCAATGCTGATATGAACCCATTCAAACCGTGAAATTCATGAACTAAGATCCTTTTCCACCTCTGTTAACCAAGATCTCTCATTTTCCTTCTGTCCACCAAACTGCCTCCTCATTCTAAGTAATAAGATTATTTTTCGATGATGACATTATCGTGAAACCGCCCAACTGAATGAGACGATGAGACAGAAGACACGCGAACATCGGTCTCACCGCCTTGATCGTTCGTGCCATTTGACCAACTACACAATTGTCAGTCTTTGTCGATGGATAGCTTAAAATTTCACTCGTCGCACTTGCTTATCATCCTTTATATTCCTTCCAAACCCGTTGCGCGAAAGCTTTATGAAACGTTCAGTGACTTTGTGCATATGCGACGGAGTGTTTCTGCCACTGTGCTGCCGAAAAACACCTGCCAAGGTTACTTAAATTGCAACATTCGCATGATTCGCGGTATTTGTGGTAAAATACTACTTGTACAGTTCACGAACGATACCACATTACGCTCAACACATGGTAGGGGGACAATAGACGTGCATCATTTTGCCTATGAAATTTTTAGATTAATCGAACATACAGGGCACTCGGTCACATGAAGAGACAGCGTACGACAACAGAGGCAGAGAAAGTTTTCAGCTTCATATAGGCAGTTATATCTACGGAGATATTTCCCTCTCAAGAGTCAGCTTCGACATTACTTTTCTGTATGCAGATATATAATTTTCCCAATAAAGTGCTCTAAACATTGCTCTTCTGATCACGATGCGCAATTTTCGCACGAGACTGAGCTGGACAAGAGACTGTAAAGGGCCTTTGGGAATTAGAGCTTTTGTTTATCACCAGTTTCATTCTCATAATCAACACCTTCTCTAAACACCCCTTGTCATTTTCTAACGCTGAGTAGCAGCTCTGAATGCTGATTCAGGCTGACTTCTGCTTTTCCATCATAATATTCCATCAAAACAAATCTCTCTCTCTCCGTCGCCATGACCTTTCTTTTTTCATTATTTTGTGCATGTATTTATTGCAAAATATTTCTCTTTCGCAATTTTCTGCTGCTCTTCAACATTTTTATACCACTTCTGCTTTAAATGCGACGTTAACAGAAGTGAAGTGGACATATTGTCACTTGTTCTGTCTCAAGTCTCGACTGCTTTTTTTACAATATGATCATGCAAGGCGAAGGGCCTGTTTTCAGTGCCATCTTTTAGGAAAAGAAACAAACAACCTTAATGCAGGATAGTCTGTCCTGAGGTATTCACTGAAATAACTAAGAACAAGAGAATAATATTATCAATGCCTATTATTCGGATGGCATTCGACTGCTGAATACAAGCACTACTGGCACAGTAACTATTGAATGACCTTCGACTGTCCCGTCAATACCTCCGTTCCTTCTTGTACTACGGCGAAAGCCTTAGATTCCTCATCAGACGAGAAAATCGACCGGCATCCGAGTGATGCAAAATATCATCAACACGTGATGACGTCACCATATGACGTCATCAGGATGTCAAATATGGGCCAAATTTCTGGCCTCGTCATGACGTCACCACAACTTCACATCACGTAACTTCACCTGATGACGTCATCGCATTTCATCGCCACTTTGTCAAACATGGGCCAATCACGTACGCAGTGCTACAGCTGATGAGGTGCAGACAGCTTGCCCACACACACACCTCCTCACAAGATACTTTTATGAATCAATAAAGTTGTTTACCTACCTACCTACCCTGCAACGCATACGATCCTTGAAGCAATGCAAAACCACGTTAGGTGCGGAAAGCTTTCGACGGATGGCGCGGCAGGATCAGTAAATCCGCTGTTAAGAAATGGAACGTGGCTTTCGCCTTGGTGTCTTCTTAGGTGACTGCTTAGAGACCCCGTGATTTTTCTTCCATTCTTAGCAATGCAGAACGTCCGCTACGTTATTTGATCAGGAAGGCATCTGATTCAACGTTCACGGAATGCGTGGCTTGCATTAACTGACGCTTTAGCACTTCAATTACTCCCACCATGCATCCTAAAAGTGAAGCTGAATGCAAATCTAAAACAAGGACGATGACAACAGCGCAAACTAAAATAAAAATATCAAAATAAAACAACGAAAGACGAACTCCAAGGGCAACGCGGTATGCACCAAGTAATTAATTTATCTCTTCCTTCCTTTTAGCAGCACCGAATGCGATGGAGCGATCGGCGCTAGAAAAGCACGGCAGCTAGTAACAATTCACTAATGCACTCCGAGATTCGATACGAGCACTCAATTACTTTCGAAACATAAAGTGAACGGGAATTCTAGCCGATCAGAAGAGGGAAGCTGCAGGACAAGATAAGGAATCCTCGACGGGCTCTTTATTCTCAAAGGGGAGCAAGTGCGTTCTTCTCGAGAAATATGCAAACAGCATCTTAATTTCCTGTTACTGTGTCAGATGTCCTGTCGGAAATTCTAAATTTAGGTCGTAGGAACTCATGCGAGGGATAAACTTAACTACGGGCGGAAAACGTGCCATCGCCTAAAGCGTGACATCGATGAACCAGGTAACTTGCTGCGTTTTATGGGCGCTTTATCCCTCGGCGCTGCTCAGCCAGCAGCAAGCATTTGCGACGCCATCGGGCAAAATCCGGAGGCCGAGATGCCGGCTACCATCAAAATACTCTGCCGCTTCCGCCTGGCCACAATCACGTTGCAGGCGCCTTGTACACCGATCCAAAACTTGACGGCAACACGATCCCAGAGTGCAAACGCTCCGTTACGTGGCTTTTTTCCTATCTTATTGCAGGCTTCTTTGCAGCACGGAAAAATGACTGCGTGAGACGTATCGTAGACAAAACAGTCCAGTCGGTGGTTTCTGAAGCTGCTCTACAACTTTGCGTTCATACTTCGAGTCTTCATTGGATAATTAGAAAGTTCGGTAATTATGCATAAATAACGATTTAAGGAGCAAATAAAGCATAGCCTGATTAACTAACGGCTAGTTCGAATAGTGTGCGTTTCATTTATTCTGCTTCTCACCTATCTTTTACTTCTTAAGTCTTGGTTTAAGTTACAAGGGCTAACCTGTGGAGTAGTTATAGAATCACAAGATCCAACTTGACAATGAGGTCACTGGTTGAATTCCCGACTAGGGCAGCCTTTTTTGGATGCTGAAATGATGAGATGAAATGAAAAGGAATTATTTATCGCTCAGTGGCTGTGCGTTCACGAGCCTACGGTGCTAGAAGTTAGTCAAGACTCCTTTGCTATCGCGAATCGCATATTCTGTGAGCTTATAAATATACACCTCATAAATAAACGCTGTAAATTCAAATCAACTCGCCTAATCTTCCGTTCTGTTCAATGTTATACTACATTGCTCAGCCCACAACTACGCGCAAAGCAGCAAAATATCTAAGTTCCTTCCATCCAGGCCATCAATATTTGTGACTTTGAAATTAACCGTATGGTAAAGGATGCAACGCTAAGCGTAAGATGATGGGAGGAGACAAATTCTGGTCATCGCCATGGGTTTAGCGCTAATGTATTCACGTCACTACGTATGCATGGATAGCGAGCAGAGAAATGGTGGGTATTTGTAAGTGTTTAAAATTGTTCTTCGGCAATATATGAGCCTACCAATTTGCTTATAAAGTGGCACTTGCGCTGCATCGCTAACAAAGACCGAGTGGGTATTTATATCAAATTCGCTTTGAAATTATCGTCGCGTCCTTCTTGAATTAGTAACCTTGTTTAAAAGCTCCCGAGATGCAGTGCGAGCACAAGGGTGTCGAAATTACTTAATCTTCTGAGGTTTAAGAAATCATGAAAAGACGAAAAAAGGGACAGCCGGCGGTTGTAAACTTAAAACAAGACACTGTTCGTTTATTGCCTTTGCGCTAATTCCCTCCTATTGGGATATGAATGGGAACTCGGTGGAACATTCCTGCATGTTTCTCGACATCCGCGATTTCCTCGTCGTACGGCTTTCTTTTTTTTCAAGCATTCGTGTCGGAAAATTGAAGTGTTCAAGCGACAGTGAAAACACAGACATTGCGTGGTGACACACACTCAGCTCGCCTTTTGATAATCCATGTTCTAGATACCGGCTTCTTTCTTCGAATTGGTGCTTCCCCAACATCCCATACTTCACTTATACGCATGCAGAATTAAAGAAATAAATGAGTGATCGAACACGAACTTCTATGAATGCATGCGCGAGGCCACAAGCTCAGAAGGGAACTATAAGCGTCCGCCGTTTTTCGCGGAAGGGTTTCGATCCCGCCGTTTTTTTTTTCTCGTCACGTAATTCCAATATATGAATAATGGCTACAGTAAAACTCAGTGTATCACGCAGTTTGATATGCTACAAAAGAGAAAATTATGGGGTGTAATAACCAAAACAGCTGATGGGGATCGGCGGCCGAAACACGCAATCCGGAAAAATCTCTAAAGTTAACATAATTGCTATGTATTATTTTCCGTAACAATCGAAATGAGCAAGGAAGTCGCGGCGTCTCATACTGCTCCTTGCTCCACTTTTGTAATCCTGTCTTTTGTTTATTTGAGCAACCCCAACCGCAAAGAGAGAGACAGAAAGAAATGAAAAGAAAGGCCGTGAAGTGATCCAGACATTATCATGCGGTTGGGTAACTTGCAGCAATACTGAAGAACTGTCACTGTTAGTGAAATGCATGTTGCATGACAAGGTCTGCTATTAAAGGCAGCAATGGCCATAGAAAGCTCAGAGTGTACATAACAATGTATTGACATCCTGAATAAATATACTCTCTGGGTAACGCATATATTTATGACAATAAAAAATGCATCAGTGCAAAAGTACACGCATAAATATGTTTTCAGGAAACAGCAAGATAAACAAGTAAATTTTCTACTCGTTGAACAAATTCAGGATATATGCACAGTGCTCACGGAATGGTACGCGACGTCAGAAAGTGAAGCATAACAACTGGCACACATCATTTCATGAGAGAACGGTGTCATGCCGGTTCAAATCCGACCCTATAGCCGACGTTGACTTTGATATATGTATAGAAGTGAATATGACGACGAAGTGACATCATCTAAAGAAGTGGTGACGCAAGTAGGTGCACGGCTCATCCCTAAAAATATGCTTTTGATTCCCTGGATAATCTACATCCGGTGAGACACATGCCGGCATTTGAACTCTAGCAATAGTGAGCGCGGAGGTCAGTGACGTATTTTACCCTTCCCTTCTTTTTTCACGCCACCCTGGGTTTTAAAAGAAGCGGACCTGGACAAGCGGCTGTGACAGTGATGTCGCGTACAACGCGAGAGTGTGTGACTCTGACTGACGGTGTGTGTTATGTGTTACGCGCTGTCTTTCACTTTCATCTCCATCTTTCAGTCTCCCCCATCCTGTTCCCATGTGTAGGGTCGCAAACCGGTTGTCCTAAACTGGTTAACGTCCCTGCCTTACCGTCTCTACTATTTCTTTGTTGGGCCCACCCGTGCTCCAAGTAATGTCGTAACCCTATGTGGGAAGGAATGTAGTCTTGAGCACTGACTCCCTTCAGCCCTATTAGCATGCAGGAAGGCTTCTGGAGAAGCCATCATCGAGGTTGTAGAAAACAGCGTGTTCGCTGTAGAACAAGACAGGGAAAGGCCGACAAATATACCAGTCGTTATTGCAAACACATGACGCAGGCACGCACATTCTTTCGGCCAAGTCACATTTTCGAGGCTGTATTTTTCGTAGTCCCACTGCTAGATGTGAAAGGAATCGAATATGTTGACCACCAATCCCATGACCCTTTCACGACAAAAGGGCCTACGTAACCTTCTATACAATGAATGACTTGTACTGTCCGCATTTTCAATGCACGTCTGTATGTGTTTCTTGCTTCTGAGAATCCAGCCAATGTTGAGAATACGGAAAGACCAAAGTCGTTCTTTACGAAGGCCAAGCTGTAGAAGGAGGCTGCGAGTATTTATGAATAGCGGAAGCACAAGGAGCTTTCGGGAAATACAAGAGCGCCTCATGGCTTATAAAACACTACATTCGGCTATCTCTCCTACTCCCGCCACCTCTCCTCCCCGCCAGTTCACGTTGTTTGCTTAGCCTTCACCTTCTTAAATTTTACCGATTGGTCTTGATTCTCTAAATTTCTTTTCGGGACCTTTCCGCTCATTTTATAGTTTTCATTGTCGTTAAGCCCGGAATACGCACGTGGAACGGGGTTCCCTTTTTATTTTTCGTTGTTTTCAGTGCTGGGGAACTAAGCAAAGCCATATCAGGACGTAAACGGGCATGCATGGAAGCAACATTGAGTGAAGAAAAGGAAAGAGCAAGGAGAGGACGTAGCAGACAAGAACGCTTGCAGCCGTCGGCGCTGCAACGCGCACACCAAAAATGCAACACGCAGGAAAAACGTATAGAAATTCCGCGCTTTTCGACTTCTCTCACCACTTGTCAATGTCCTTGGGATTCTTTCGAAGGATCCCGATCCGCGCTATACCTTTCGTTTGCTCAGGCACACGTGTTTCTCTGAGGTGACCTTTTTTTCCGCAAAGCGTGCGTTACTTTTCATGATGCCTAGCATGTGCTATTATTCGAACAGGAAAAAGTTAGAAGGTAAGTGGGGGTAGAAAAGTCACAGTTTCGCCGCAACGGTGAAGCAATGAATGCGATAGCACCAAATTAGAATGTCACACGAAGAACGGCAAGTAGCTCAGTACTTGCGACGCGCCGCTGAAGCGCAAAGAACTGGCGAAAAGAACACACACAGGACGACCGCGAACTAACAACGGTCACAGCTCGACACCTGCAGCGCACTGCTCAAACACAAGGAAGGATACTCGAAAAAAACGCACAGGTAAACACATGAGGAGCGCGAACTAACTGTTGCGGTTGTCACTTCTTCGTGTTTGAGCAGCGCGCTACAACCCAACGCTCTTAGCCTTCTTTTTCCTTAAAACTGCGGCGCGTAGAGTGACCCCTCCGCGTCTGCTGCCGCGCGGTGGCGTTAGACGCATCGTTTACTCGGCGTTCCACATCGTCAGTGGCTACAGAAAGGGGCCACCTTTTAGTGCGCGTCTGAAGAAAAATGTAGGAGCGTTGCTTTGCGCGCCCTTTGGGCAATCTCGCGGGTGATACTACACATACTGAAGCACCTCCGAGCTCTGCGTGCTCTTAGCGGTTAATGGTGTATATAAATAGCTCGCCATTGTTATGCTGAACAGCCGGAGGTGCGTGGTCGAGTTGTTTAAGGCAGCGCGCTGCGGAGCGCGGGGTCGAAGGTTCGAATGCCGGTGGTGTGCTTCGGAAAGTTTTTCTTCTGATTTATTTTTCTTTGTGGCTTTAATTTATATATACATACATATACATATCCGGGACATGACGGTGTCGACAGACGGCGACGGCAAAAACTAGCCGAGAGTGTCCATACAATTGCGATCGCGATAAAAGAGACATTTGGGAAAAAAGGGTGGGAGCTCGAACAATGGCGTATCAAAAATGGTGCGAGTACCATTTTGGTTCAGCCTTCTGAAATGCACGATTTGGGCAAGATGTTTTACTGTGCACGCATAAAAAACTCGGCTGCTCCCTCCGTCGTAGGAATTAGTACAACACGAAAGTTGTACGTGTCTTCCCAGAAGTAGTTGATCGTTTATTGCGCATTGATATATGAGAGATTGTACAATGCCTATATGTGTTTGGCAATTATAGCACTGTTTGACATAGTGCACGCACGTCGATGCCTAGTGACACATCTCTATGCCGACGAGTAACGCCGATGGTAATGATTTAGGCCTTAGGGTAGCTGAAGTATTTAACATATACCTAATCACAGCATGTCGTGAATCCCACAAAGACAGCATCAACACGCACATAATAAACACTGGCATTCGTAATGCACTCATTCAAACTTCAAGATGATGAATGCGCTGCACGCATACAGGAGAGCTACTTTATGTAAATATTTGCCTCCCGCAGGGAAATTTTATTCTTCCTTGCTGTTTCTTCTGTCCATGTTTAAATTAGCGCTGTGTTTTTAAGATGAATCCGTACCAACAAGCTCGCATCCAAACTCTTCTAGAATTTGCAATGCTCAGTGTCTTCTATAGAACGTGCACATATGAATCGGCCAAACTTCTACAATCTATGCACACCCCTTAGTAAATTTAAAGAAAATGTGAAGCCTCCTGCTCGCATTCATTGCGTCCATCAATAAAATAAGGGAAAAAAGAGTTGTGTTTTTATTCCACCTGAAGTGTTCGCGTGAAAGAGATGAATTTTTCTTTAAAATGATGCACCACCACATCAAACGAAATCAAGCAAACCTCACAGTGACGCGCCGTAACTAGAGCTCGTACGTTTGCTATTTTCAGAGAAGTTTTTACATGGGTACACTTACTATACCACTCATTGCGGCAAATTTTATAAATAACTAAGAATTATTTCAACAGTGAAATTTGATGTACCCAAAGCACCATGCATCATAAAGTGCTACTCCTTTTTCACAAAAGAACCCTTCTTTTCAAATAGAACAATGACTACCAGTCTCGTCATACTCGTTACACACTGTTTCGTAGGCAACCTCCCATCGTACTTTCTGCTCCATATTCTCCTAGCACAAATACTTGCTTTATTATGACTGTAGTGCCCTAGACAGGAACTTCATGGTTGTTTAAATTACTAATGGATATTTGAAAGCAGCTTTTCGCAACAATGGAAAAGAACGACTAATACGTGGTATAAACGCGGCACCAAATCGGCTTCAAGAGAAGCGAGTTTGAAATTAAAATCTTCAGTCATATGTATTTGTCTTACTCGATCCAAGAATTAAAGCCATACCGCCATATGTTTTCGCGATATCATAGAGAACAAGATATTTTAATTGTGAATGATCCCTAAGTCATTTCTCTATGGGCTGAGGTCCATGCGCGCGGTAATAAAGCATGTTTGCAAAACTGCAGGAAGAACGGGGAGAAATGTTGAACGCGTAGTCTGTTTTGCTTGTCGTTCACGAGCACAATTTAAAGAAACGTAAGCAGATTGACAAAAAGAGCACGTCATGACTTCTTGATCATTACATTTCATACTTTGTGAGGTATCACTGAATAATGTTCGTATTGAAACAGCTTCTTCAAATGAGTGTTTTAGAAAGTAATATAACCAAGATATAACACACATGAGAGTGAAAAGCATTACTTGATGGAAATAACAGTAATGACAATGAAAAAAGCGGCCGTATAAGCATATGGAAAGATAGTCGTCAATGAGCATTAAAAACATATATATAATGATAAAACATGCCATATATGGACTATATATTTGCTTTCGTTTAACGTTTGAAGCTGATTTTCAAATTGTAGCACCACGTAATGTAAATCGTGTCCCAATGTGAGCCAAAATGAAGATTTCCTTATATTACTTATAGACTTCTGCGGTCGGAAATACTTTTATCGCGAAATGTACTTTCCATTGAGTAAGTATGTATTACTCCGATATTAACACACAGCGCGACTTTACAGGGGAAAATGCCAACGTAAAACAGTTTGGGAAAACTTCTGGAGGTGTATATGACAGAAAAATGGCAGGGACATTATCGATACTTAAGATGCTAACTCAAACACCTTTGGCTCATATTTAAACCAAAATCTCTGTTTAAACGAGAAACTTTTATTTCAGAATAAATTTTCAGGTGAACATCACTTGTACGACATTTTGCGCAATCCGAAAGGCTCCCACGGGACCAACACATTTTAGATCACAGCTCTCAGGCGCCGGTTCTTGCGTTGAGCGGCGTCGCCGTCGCCGTCGGGTGCGTAACCAATAGACATGAAAAAGTAACCAATACATATGAAAAAATAAACTCAGAATAAAAATACCCAGGATCGAATGGGACTCCAACCCGGGCCCTCAGTGTGGCGGTCGATTGTTCTACCACAGAGCCTTGTTGTTTTTTATTACCGGTTTCTTAACACGGCACAAGCATCACCCTGCAGACACCTCCTAAAATAATAGACACAACTGCAGCAACGTCGAGACAGTCGACACAACTGTGAGTAGTTACATTACTAAAATTCCTTTAGGTTAGCAAGGGGCTCAACCCTGGAAAGCCAGTCAGGAACATAATCTTGCTGTTTGAGTGCATCAACGTACTGACCAATGCCTTGTGTCGCAGTGGAAACCAGCCATTCTAGCCAGCCATAGACAATGGAGGACAAGAAGCGTTATTAGATCGAAAGGCAGCCCATCCTCACTTTCTACTGGTGAAAATTTGATTCCAAGTGAGTGGAAGGCAAGTTCTTTTTCGAGCGTTCCCTGGCAAACGTCCCAGAAATAGACCCCTTCTCAACAATGCAAAAATACATTATCTATTGTCTCTGGCTTTATGCAGATAAAACAATTGGAACCTCACTACATATAAACTCCTCGATAATGTAAAAAAGTCCGAACCGACAAAGTGCCCGAATGTAACTTGAGGAAAAAGGTTTTTCCGCTTGGCTAAATTCAGAGCCACGCCGGTGCTTGAAACTCATTTCCAAAAAGACTCTATAGGGGTGATATGTCGGGCAAGGAATTGCGTTAACCTGTGTAATATAGCGTGGCAGAAGAGTAAAATATCAACCAGTCATCGGACAATGCTAATTGCGCAAAGAGTGTGCGGTTTAAGACTTCCCACCCACTGCAAAGTGGTCAGCCATAATTCGTCACCGTCATCAGCCACACGCAGCATCAACAAAGTGCCCATAATACCTTACTGATGCGCACCGGGTACATCGCTTATCCGCAGAAATACGAATAATGGCGCAATCAGTACTGTCGTATTTTACAAAAATAATAAATTATGGCATTGTCAAGACCTTGCGGAAATCGAAAATTTCGAACACAGTTGGCCTTGCCCCAACACGAAGCTGCGTTCAGAATTCGCATTAGGCAGTATCGTAATCCATCGGTGATTTTTTTTCTCGCCAAAATATTCTAGCAATTCCTGTTTTTAATGCAGTAAGTCATCAAGATTTTTTTCGAATACATTTGAGACAGTCACCAAAATGGCTGGGCGGGAATAACCCAACACAACTGCTGAGAACACAAACAATAGCTGTCGTCCGGGTCTTGAAAGATATCAAAGCGACCAAAATATCGGCGAAGTACTGGCGGGTACAGGGACACGACTATGCAGTGGGAGAGATATAACATCCTTGAAAGCGCGTAACGTAGTGAAGCACAATCTCCCAATTGGGTATGCAATCATGCCACAGCCGTACGTAGCGAGAGATCGAAGGCATGAGTCCATACTTTGTGTGGTAGACGAGACCCACAAGAGGAAGAGACTGCAAAGACGACAAAGCTTTTATTTGAATTAAGCTTTAATTCAGGGTACTATATCAGTACACTTGTAAGACACCCCAAGCGGGTGACTGCCGGGTCAGAGAATTTTTCGCATTTATTTACGCAATCGTGTTTTTCGTTACATAAATAATCATGCTGCAGTCGACGTTCTACTGGTTCCTACCACATTCCGGCTCATTTCCGAGTGATATTCTCTCTCACACGCGAGAACTATTCAAGCATATTATTATAGAATCAGGCGTTCACCTTCTCTGTCATCAATCAGAAGGACCAAGGATTGAGAATCTTGGTCGCTCTGTGTTCAATTGTTAGACCACCTTCGAGTGGTAGAAGACGGAGTATGGTGTTCTGGAGCAAGAAATCGAATGTGTTTGATGTTTATATCAGCCTTTATGTCAGTGTTTCGATGTCAGTGCTGGTCTTGTTTAATTACTTTTTACATCTGATCTCATAGTAAACCATTACAAATGCACCCAATTTGCAGCTTTGCCCTCCGCGGCATCAATGCGTATCCCTAGCGCTCGGAAGTAAATCATGTGTAGCGGGTTTTTCTAGTTCTGATCACCAGCTACTGCAAGTTTCCGCCTGCACTGTCGCTTTGATTTGCTTCACGCATTCATGTAGTCGCTTCCCCGTTTGAATATATCTTGACACACAAAGCTGATCTTTGTAGTGTTTCCGCAATATATGATGCACGACAATCTTTCGCCTCCTCTCCCCTAAAAAAGCCAGTTCTTGTTTCTGCTGACACCATTATACCCGATCACCTGGATCACAGTGGCAGACATTTTCTCCTCTGCTGACTGTTCTAGACTTTTGAGAACATTTACAAGTAAAGTCTGTGGCGACCCTTCGTTGGCGAAAACATAGCGCGACTACTTTTTTTTTTTCAGCTTGAGAAGCAATTCATCGCGTTTCACTGTCATGGCTTTTGTATGCACAATGAGATAAAATGTGGACTTTAAACGTTCATGAGTCAGCGATTTGCTGCATGCGTTAACGTTCCTCCCAGAGGCAATACTAGGTAATTTATTTTGCTATTTACGCATGCAATATCAAAGCACAGAAAATCAAACATCACTATTCGCATGCACAGAAGCAAATATTTAAATCGTTTCGATCGGTCGTCTCAAATCGAAAGCCATCCGCTCGACGTCATTTCTCCACACTGCTAATGTGTAACGCGGCTAGTGTACTATATTTTGCTGGAATTCACAACAAAAACTATATAATATAATCCCGGATAGTATTTTCCGCCACCTTTGGAACGCCTTTTCTGATTATTGGTGCGCATGAATACACCTTTAGTAGCACAGTTTTAATAACTGCCAAATATATCTCATCTGTTCGTAATGGTGGGCCCGAGTGCGGTACGCTACACGAATTAAAGAGCGGCTGTGGTCATTGTAATAACCATTGCAGACTTTTTTCGTAATATCCACCTACTGTACATTATTAAATGCCGGGAATAAATAGCTGGCCTACAAGGGACTCATTCTGCCCTAAACATAACACCTATATTTCTTTGAACAGCTTTCAGTCATCGGTATCGCGTCCATTTCTAAGTAGCTTAGTCACGTCAGCTGCTCGATTTATTTTGCCTTTGCTCTCGAAGCAGAGATGGTTGATATGGTTTAGCTTGTTGTCCAAGTTTACTGATTACTGATTCATCTGACTCAGGGTTGGGCAGAGGTACTCGGAAAAGTATTCCGGAATACAGAATCGAAATACATGGACCGGAAGCCGAAAATACAGATACCGAGATACATTTGCATTTAGCGTAACGGGATATTTTGGAGATACTTTTGCAAAATGACGAAAAAAGTATTCCGGAATACAGATACTGCAATACAGATACTAAAATACTTCTTTTTTTATTTCAAAGATGCTCGTATTCCGCAAGGACATTTATAAGTGCAGCATAATGGTGTAAATAAAGTTGCAGTGCACTGAACCTTTTAGTTTATTTGCTTATTACAATACCCTCAGGGCCATTAAAACATCACAGAGGGAGGGCGGCGGCTTACAAAGTACACAGTTAGTAATAATGACATAATTACACATATCAATCGCATTAAAAAAGTACTCTATTTCACAGCAACACTAACAAGCATTGGGAACCGACATCGACATGCTTGGTGACAACTGAATGAGCTATGCTAGAAATAGCATAGTGTAAGCAAATCACTCGAATCACTAATGAACACCAGTGAATTGAGAAAAAGTATACATTTACTTTGCACATAAGATCCGCTTTGCTGAGTAGGTTGCTGTGTGAGCTTCTGAAGCAGGCTGTCTTCTAGACAGTGTCGATTCGGCCTCAGCACAAGACTCCCGAAAGAAAAAAGTCTATCTAGTGCTGCAGACGGGCACAAATTCGTGTTATAGTGAATAAATACCGCCTTCATAGCCGGATAGCCCTAGAGCGCGCCAACATCTCTTCTCGAGCCATCGAGATACCGAAACACTTCCTCCCTAACGTGGGTTGTTCTGACCGCTCAGAAGCCCAAGTCGGCCCCCATCTTCAGAATCCTCAGCCATCTGGCCCGGTCGGCGCTGGGTCAGAGCACTCAGGATTCCGCTGCCCATATAGGCCGCTCGTAATTACATTCGCGCAATGGAGCCCAATATGTCGAAACTGCACAATCCAAAAATTGGCTTCCTAAGATCACCTTCTTTGGTGGTCAGAGGGTGTATGCCCTCTCAAGTCGCTCCTGGAAGCTCTCTAAACAGACGTGGAATCAGGGACAGCTGCTCAGAGCGCGATCAGAAACTACAGCAAGCACTCGTCGCCTGGGCCGAAAGGGTCACTCTTCAATAAAGGTGTCACCACCACCGACGCTACCAGCAACCATTTCAGCAAGCCACAACAGGCGAAGTCGTCTCCGGCGGTGGTGGAGCCTGGTACCACAAAAGACCATTTCACGCTTGGGATCAACTAGGAATGCACCCTGACACGCTGGACAGGTGGCTGAAAGCGCGACAAAGATAGCCATCTTCTAGTCGCTTCCGCCGTGACTATGGGAACTGCTTTTAGAAGTGCCACCGCTTTGAGAAATGAAAGTCCGCGAAGCATTGCAAAGCCTCTGTTCCAAGGCGGTATCCGCGCGGGTGGTCACGAAGTAATGGTTTGCCACCCGAAAAAAACTAGGCGAGCTACACTGGCCTTGAGAGACATCGACTTTCGTCGGCAGAGGCCGACAACACTGCCTCCGCGATTCTGCCCTCTGCGGCGTCGCGCGCTTAACCACATGGGCCATTCTGTGCTTGAGGGGAAAGCATCGTTGCCCTTTCTGTCGGCGACCGGCGGCGCGCCTTTGCTTGTCTTGGCACAAAAACAAATGAAAAAAAAAACGTCATACCCCCTTAGAAACATGCGTCAACTCATTTCCGACAAAAAGAAAATGTAACGAGATACCCGTGTCCTGCATTGTATCGCGATACAAGCGATACATCGTAAAAGTATTTCACTACTGAGATACAAATACATTTTTCAAATGTATCTCCATACAGAAATACAGATACTCAAAAGTATCTCTGAAATACTATCGCGATACTCTTGTATTGCGATACTGCCCAGCCCTGATCTGACTACTGATTAGTGATCACACGTTACCGATCCTTTTTATTCAACACGAGACTTTTATTAGACAACTTTTTATTAGAGCACGAGAGGTCTTAATCAAAGCTAGTAGACTCTACAAGGAAGGCATGTTTTTAAAAAAAATATGTCTTTGCAAAGCTGCATACCTTAATCTTCGCTCGCGGGTTTTCAAATAATGATTTTTGGGAAAATAAAACATTAGAAGGATAAAAATTCACTCCCTAATGTTGTAATTTTTTAGTTCCTTCTTACACTTATTTCATATGGCGCCGAGTGTTCAATAAGCAGATACCTTTTATCTGTACGGAATGAAAACATTACACAGCTTAAGAGATTTTAATGAAACAGCAGGATCGTACGCAATATTGCGGATAACGACATTTAACTACCACTAGGCCAATCACGTGTCCTGGAATGCGCCAGAAAAAGTCCATTTGACTTCGCTGCTCTTATCTTTATAAAATCAATAATATGATCATCAGACAAGCTCTAGTAAATAGAGCGTGAGGTGGCTCGGAAATATTTCCTGTGCCTTTCTTTTTTGAAAGCATCACGCGAAAGTATAATAGACATGGTCAAGTTTGATCTTGCCCCTGATGAACCAGCGATCCTGGCCATAAACGAAACCCACAACTCCAACCCACAACTCGCAGAGTCAGCTCCAGCTTTTACTATAATGACGGAAAGAATATTTAGGGGAAAGCGAGGCTGCAGTAGCCATTATCTCATATATGGAGAAATTGGAGCGTACAAACGCTAAGGAAAAAAAAGTGACAGAGGACACGAGCGCCTCCCTACTCCTCTAGAAAGCGAGACGAAATGACGTACATGGAAGTGAGTAAAATGAGAGGGAAGAGGGGGGAAAAGGAAAAAGTAAAGTATGCCACAAACTGAATCACAAAATAACTGCAGAAATGACAAGATTCTACCTGCGGGAAATAGCGCAGCAGAGATGTCATAGGTTCTTTCACGAAGGTTTTGCTCACTTTCTCACCCGCCATCTTTCTCTCACCACTTTGGTCTTATACAGTGGGATTGATATATAGCATTACGGTCGCTTTCGCTGAACACTGGCAAGAGAGGCTTGGAGGAAAAGCTTAGCACTCGCGTCCTCTATAGCTAACACTTGCGGCATTTCGCTATATACCAAAGAAAAGCGAAATTTCCGGACAGTGCGTTGATTGCAGGGAAGGAGGCAGGTGATGAAAGGAGAGAGTAAGCCCTCCACTGAGGTTAAAATGTAAGACATAAACAAAAGTGAGTTATTATCAGCAAAACAGGCTACAACATTATTGGAGGCGCGGGTAAGGATTTTGGTGTGGATCTGATGGGCTGCTCTGCGCTCAAGGGAGGACTGATGTATCGTTGTTGTTACATAAGCCTCCATCTTGCCTCCATCTTACATGTTCCATCTTGCCTCCATGCTATTCGAATTTAGTTTTATTCCTTTTTTGCAACCCCTGGCCGTTTATTTCGGCTGATTTCAGGATACAGAACCGAACGCATGTGGCCTTGCGAAATAGCTCCTTCCTTTTCTATACCTTGAGATCGCTGCTGTTGACAACGTCCCACCAGCGGCATTATTTACCCGCTGCGCAATCAGCGAAACACATCTGTTTCTTTTAACAATGTGACGTCTTTTCTGTCTCTTTTCGCAGCGAGCTGAGCGCTAACTGCACCGAACAAATGTTGACAAACGACGTCGCTTTGCCACTGCTTTTCGCAGATGGCCCTCCGGCTTGGCAGCCCTTCCTTGCAACCTGGTGGGGCCTTTATGGCTCAAAAGCAGTTCCCCTAAATCACGGAAAGAGAGGAGGCCAAGGTAAGAGCACCTTCTAGCTGACGTGCGTTATTGCTACAGTTTGAAAAAAAAAATCTGTTTAAAGAAAAATAACGGTTTGCACCCTTGATGGGCTGCTCTGAATGGCGGGTGTGGTCAATAGCGTCGAAAATGAAAAAAATGTGTATTTTAAACGTGCTACATCGGAAACAGATATATAATGTTTTTTGAAGCCGCACATGGCTTTATGATTAAATTTTATAATATTCTTTTGTTTATTCGCAAATTCGAAATGATCTCAGTTTTGAAAAAAAAAAAAAAGCTGTGTTCTTTTTTTACCTACTTTGAGATAGAAATTGAATAATCGCAAGGCTGTTAAGCATACTGCGGAAATGAATATAGAAAAACGAGTTCGAAAGATCAACTAATATTACATGTTCAGCTGGTTTTCCTACTTGCGAGAAAAGAGAAAGCACAAGGGGAGAAATTCGGCCTTGTTGGTAAGACATTAGGAAAAATTTGCAGCGCAAAATAACACAAGGACGAGAAGGGAGGACACAACACGTGCGCTAACTTTCAACAGAAAGGTTTATTTCAACCGAAGCACGAATACTGCACAGACCGGAGGTTCCTTTCCGCGTAATTGTGTCTGAAAATGATACGTGGCAAAAGTCAGTGGCTCTGTTCGTACAGGACAAGCTCAAGCTGTTGCAAATCGACGGCCCTTTCTTATTGAAGAATTCCAATGATGTGCTCAAAGCTATCAGCCCTCTTAGTAACGAAGGTATGTATGCTTTCTCCATTGACATAAAGGATCTGTACTAGTTCCTACCTCATGACCAACTGCTGACATGTATTAGTGACGGTATCAAAAGCTTTGGGTGGATTGACTTCAAGGATGCTTCAGGGGTGTCTTCAAGAGGTTTTTTAGAACTTTTATCATTTTGTCTGAAGTCAACGTTCATCCCCTGGGATGATAAGCCTTTCATTCAAAAACAAGGAGTTTGTATCGGGTTTTGTATCGCTCCGCTTCTCAGTGACTTATTTTTAGCCCAGCTTGACAAAAAGCTACTTAGCTTGTCCTCTGACGTAGGCACTTGGCGAATCTTTAGGTACGTCGACGATTACCTGATCATTTTTAAACGTGACCGAGTTCCCTCTGAACCTCCAATTGCTAATGTACTGAACTTGTTCCGACAGTGCCTAGACCCTTTGTCATTAACGCATGAACTGCCTACTAATAATGGGAAGCTCCGCTTCCTTGATATCAAGTTCACGTTCCGTGATAACCGGACCTGCTGGCAGTATGAACCAAGGGGCACCAAGCAGTTCTTGCCGTTCAGCTCATCTCACACCAAACTCGTAAAAAGAAGCATCGTCAGACACTGCCTAGATAACGCTATCAGCAAATCTTGTGAACACTGTAAAGGACAGTCTCTGGAAGCAGTCCTCCCGCCTCTCGGAAGCTGGCTATCCCGTGCACGTCCAGGTGTCCAGTCGCCGAGGCCTTGATTAGGAAATACCGGCACGCTAATGAAGGTCGTCGTTCCAACGCTGATGCCGCGCGAAACAAGATAGCTGTTGTGCCGTACATGCACAAAATCTCGCATAACATAAAACGGGTGGCGTCATGTGCTAATGTGCAGGTAGTTTTTTCCGCCCCGTGCAAGCTTAATTCTATTTGCAGACTGAGTAGTCCAGCACCGCAAAACGCCTCTGCTTGCAAGATAAGACATAGGACTCACTTCGTGGACTGTAGAGAGGCGGTGGTGTATCAGATTCCCCTCTCTTGCGGAAAGCAGTACGTCGGACAGACGGGGCGCTGTCTGAATGACAGGTTACGAGAACACTCCAACCTTGTAAAGATGGGTAACGATGGCTGGCTCGCGATGAACTGCAAAGCTTGTGGGTGCGCCCCGGTTTTTGAGAGCACCAAGGTGTTATTGACTAACCGTGATGAACTAACGAGACTAATAGTAGAAGCCGCCAAAATCGCAAAGTTGGGTAGCGATTGTGTAAGCACGCCGTCCCTGTCCCTGTCAGAAAAAGAATTGTATTTTTTGAACATGCATTAATTTTGTGGTTGGTGCGCATATCTTCTATAAAAGGCTATGATAAGAAATTACACTTCTCTGCACGTCTCCTGTTAAAATCAGAATGACGAAAAAGTACTTCTCTGCGCATGACATCTGGCTGTAGCCTTTGAACATCGCCACTGTATATATTCGTGCTTCGGTTGAAATAAACCTTTCTGTTGAAAGTTAGCGCACGTGTTGTGTCCTCCGTTCTCGTCATTTTGTTATTTTGCGCTGCAAATTTTTCCTAAAAGAGAAAGAATAATGAGATGGCATTAAGAAGAGCCGGAATAAACAAGCCGGTTTTACAGGTAACGAACAGTGACATAACAAGCTTGGTAAACCAAGATAAGAATACTGCATTAGTAGATACCAGAAGGATTTGAAGCTAACACATCATCATGAAAAGCTGCTAATAGTGGGCGCAATCCCCATGTTTTTGTTTTATTGAGCCTTGCTTGCATGCTGACATCGACAAACCGCAATCTTGTTTTAGATGCGAAGCAGTCCCCCCGGCGTGACCAGTGCCCCGCGTGCCACTAGATGTATGGAAGAAAGAAGAGAACGAAGTGCTGGCACGAGACGAGAGGTCGCAGATGGTGTGCAGAAAGGAATGTTTGCCTGAGGAAATGGTGCCACCAGATATATGGAAGAAAGAAGAAAACGAAGTTTTCGCACGAGCAGAGAGCCCGCGCATGTTGCGCAGAAACGAATGTTTGCCTGACATATGGACGTGCGATATAGCGCTCGCTCCACTGCGGCGCGTGCTCTAGTATAAATCATGCAAGGTACCCACTACGCCATAAATCATGCAAGGTACCCTTAGATGCGATGCAGCTTATGAACAAGGCCTGTCTCCCCGGCGTCGCGTCGACGTAGCCAGTGCCCCAGCCGATCCGGAGCGGCGGGCTCGCGAAACCGAAGCGAAACGGGCGGGTTTCACGAGCAGTCCGGCCAGCAACGAGGCTGAACGACAGGTAATTATTTACCTTGCTTTATGCAGAACGCTGGTGGTGGAAGCAGGCAAGGTCTGCGGGATCACATCTTAAGCCGCGACACTTCGTTGCCACGTCTCTGACCTGCCGTCACTCATGTAGCTCGTTGGGTTTCAGTACGTGTCTTCGGAAGCGATCAGCGTGACTAGGAATCAAGTGGGCGAAACCGGGAACAAAGCCCCCTGAAATGCCGTGACGTCACAGCTCTGCTATAAAACCACCGCTCCAGCGAGGATCAGCCGTCATTTCACGAGCAGTCCAGGCAGCAACGAGGCTGAAAAACAGCTAAATATTTACCTTGCTTTATGCAGATACGTGAACGATTTCTAGTTTAACTTTTAGTTCCTGGACTGCTCAGTGAGTGACGGCGGTTATGGGTGATAAGCCGCCCACTACTGTGAAGGAACTAGCCAAGGCCTTGTCGGATTTTTCTGCTAGAATTTATGCCAAACATGATGAGCTAAAGAAAGACATCACAATGGTTGTTAAAGGCGAACTACAAACTCATAGACAGTCGATCAACTTCATGAACGAGAACTTTGAGCAATTCAAGGAGAAACGTGGAGAAACAAAGAAAGAGCTTGCTGCGGTGCGAGCAGAAAACCACGCGATTAAAAGTGAAAACAGTCGCCTCGCCAAGGATATTAAGGAAATAAAACAGGAACTCACTGCTCTGCAACAATACAGTAGACAGAATAACCTAGAAATAAAGGGAGTTCCTCTGATGGAGGGAGAAAACTTGGTTTCCACAATGCAACAGCTTGCCACCTGCCTGAAAGTTGAAGTCAAAGAAACAGATATAGACGTTGTGCACCGAGTGCCATCAAGGGACGCGTCAACACCTAACATCATAGTTAGGTTTCTTACGAGAGCTGTGAAAGATAATGTTCCGAGGACTGCTAAGAAGCAGCGACTTAACACGACAGCTTTAGGTTTTCAGGGCATCGCATCTCTAGTATACATAAATGAGCACTTGTCTCCGGCAAACAAAGAAATGTTAACAGCCACTCTAAAAACAAAGCCGGTAAAAAACAGGAAGTACACCTGGGTAACTAGTGGCAAGATTTTGATGCGGATGGCGGATAATTCACGTGTGCTTCACGTCGCATGTGCTGAGGATCTTTCCAAAGTTGTTTGAGGATTGCCTGCTTGTTTCTGTAAACCTGGAGTTTCCTATATTTTTAAATGGCGTTTTCTTTTTCTGAGGTTGAAAATATATGGCTGCAGCAGGATCATTTCGCAGTATTACATTGTAATATTCGCAGCATAAAGAACTTCGATCATCTCCTTTTGTACGTGTCACAGCACTCGCTTAATTATGATGTCATCGCTATAACTGAAACTTGGCTTCGAGAAAGCGAATCAGTTCATCTACCCGGCTACGTCATGCTGTCGCAACCTAGAAACAGTGCTACACGAGGAGGGGGCGTGGCGCTATTTATCAAAGACTGTTTTAGTTTCGTTCACCTTAGCAATAGCTCATGCTGCAGTTCATCGGTAGAGACTCTTTTTATTCATCTTCAAAATGTGTTATCGTGGGTGTAATATATCGTCCACGGAATTCCAGTGTGGCTGACTTCATTACTGCGATGGAAAGTACCAGATTCCCTTTGTGGCCTCTAAAGCGCTTCTTATTGTTTGCTGCGATATTAACATAGACTTGTCTGGAGATACATGTGATGATTACGCGTTTTTGCTACAATCAGCTAATCTGAGAAATGTTGTTTCATCACCTCGCATAGCTGACCATTCGGAGTCGATTATTGATCACGTGTTGTGCAACGCTGACTTGGATGTATCGGCAGTTGTATACGCTGTTGCTATTGCGGATCACAATCCCATCTTTCTATTTTTACCCCAGAAACACATTTGTGCTCCTGACATACCTGTCATTAAAAGAACAGCACGTGTCGACTATAATTCCGTGCAAAGACTACTACAAGCTACGAATTTTGATGCCCTCTATGATGAAGACGTGGGCGTCGAGTGTGATAACAATGTACAATGCATTGTGGATGCCATCGAACGATCAACGCGTAGCTGTTCGCGCCGAAATTATGATCATACCATATGTCCGTGGATGAATAGAAATATACTTGAGGTTTTGAAGCTGAAATAATTTTTACTACGACAAATGGAAAAATAACAGGAGCAATGAATACTACAATCAAAATTTTAAGTTTTACAGAAATAAGTCAGTAGCAATGATAAGAAAATCCAAGAAATGCTACTATACCAACTTAGTGAAAAAAAAAATTACACCGTCTCCAGCAAAAGGGGACCATGAGGCGATTCGAAGACCGAGCACTTGGACGATCGCGTTCCGTTGGCGTTCGCTGGGCATGCTACCGACCTCGCGTCGTGGAACGCGAAGAGGAACACTACGCGCGTCGTGTTTTCCTTCTAGCCTGACCGTTATTTTTCACAGGGCGTGCGGGGAACGTCGACAGGTGCGCGAGAGAGAGGCAGCGTAGGAGAGGAGAGAGAAGGGGAGGGGACGCGCATGTGCTGGCCCTCATCGCGGCGCTGCGCAGGAGAGAATTTCGGCATGTCGAGCCCGCATTTCAGAGGAGCCAACCGAGGCAAGCGATGGACTGAACGCGCACAGCGCTATACCACTTGAAGTACAGGAGACTAGACGAAGAGAGTAGCGTATGCGCCGTAAGAGCAGAAGCGAGAACGCAGGAGAAGCTCAAGCAGGTGCTCGTAGAGAAGTGGAGAGAGTAACGCGCCGCTGTTGGAGAGAGGGAAAGAGGAGATTTGCGCATGCGTAGTGTGAGTGCGGACCACTACGCCGCGTTACATACCCCCAAGCAAGAGAATCTTCGCATCTAAAAAAATTATGGTAACACGAAGATATGCCAGATTGTTAAAAAAGTCACTGGCATGGGTAGCAAAGAACGCATTATACCCATTATACCTGATGATCCAACTCGCGAAATGGCTGACAGCTTTAACGATTACTTTACTAATATTGGCCTCAGCCTTGCGAGGAAGTTCCGTGCTCATATGCCGAATTTAAATGCACCTTGTACTGTTACCAATAATTTCCATCTATGTTATGTGACTGAGGATGACATCCGACAAGTTATTAAGAAGTTACCAGGGAACAAGGCAGCTGGCCATGACGCCATATCATCAAGGATTTTAAAGGAGAATATTGATGTTTTGTGTGGTCCCTTATGCCACGTATTTAATCATGCATTTTCCTCTAAAACTTATCTCAGTATACTTAAGACCGCCAAAGTAATGCCAGTGTACAAATCTGGTGATCCGAACCTTCCTGACAGCTACAGACCAATATCTGTCCTGAGTAGTACTAACACTACGCTTGAAAAACTAATTTCGTCGCAATTAAGGCGCTTCCTGGGTGAACAGAATGTACTTTGACCCCAGCAACACGGCTTTGCTGCTAACAGGTCCACTTCAACTGCTGTTTTGATGCTTACGCAATATATTAATTCCGCGCTACATGAAACCAACATAGCAATAGCAGTATTTTTAGACATACGAAAGGCATTTGATGCTATTAGTCATTCCATTGTACCGGAAAAAATGCATTCCTATGGGATAAAATGTAACTCACTTGATTTCTTTTCTAGTTATTTATCGTCACGCAAACAAAAGGTAGTCATTGGCGACATCAACTCATTTTACCGTTATATTAAATGCGGGGTGCCGCAGGGTTCAGTTTTGGGCCCTATGTTGTTCCCTCTTTATATCAATGATGTCCCGCGATCTCTACAGAGCTCAAGGGCACTGATGTACGCGGACGACACTGTTTTAGTTTTCACAGGACACTCCTTAGCAGATCTACAAAATTACGGGATGACCGGTTTATCGAACATTTCGGAATGGCTTGCCAAGGATTAGCTGACTGTTAACTGTACTAAAACAAATTACATGGTGTTTCACTCTCGCAGGAAACATATTGACGCTCAATCTGTTAACCTAACAATAAAAAACGCTCCTATTCAACAAGTCTCTTGTTGTAAATATTTAGGCGTCACTTTTGATGAGCATTTACACTGGCATGAGCAAGTACAGAGTGTGTGCGCAAAGGTAGCCTACGGCTGCTATTCTCTAATAAAAGCTCGCCAATATTTTCCACAAGCTATGCTTCACACACTCTACTTTTCATTGTGTCACTGTCACATAGGTTACTGTCTGGAATCGTAGGGTGTGCCGTACAACACTTATCTAAAAACTCTTGAACGACTTCAAAAGCGTACAATGGAAATCATAAGCCAAGGTGAATCAGTAGGTAATATTTTCCAATCACAGCGCATTCTCTCGGTTCCGATGTTGCGCGCCTATAATATTGCTGTTTCAGTAAATAACATAGTTAATAGAAATTCGCCTTTGCCTGCTTTTTGCCTGATGATCTTTTTTCAATTCCTAAACGCAATACACGACAGGCTTAGAATGGTAATTTCAATCTGCCGAAATGTTTTATTGTTTGCTGAGAAAGAGTAATACAATTTAATGGACGAAAAATATGAAACACGGCACCCCTAGAGATTAAAACGGCACGTATTTTCAGCATGGCATGTCAAACATTTTTTCTGTGGAGTGAAGACATGTAAGCATCTGTGTATGTTTGGTTTGATTTTTATTGTATTATTTTTTTTTTAAAAAGTGCCTATGTATATCAACCTAGTTGCAAGCTAATGAGTATGCATGTCTGCAGGAAAAAAAAATGCATTACTGTGTTGTCTTTATTTATATGATTGTTTTTGTTTGTTACCTCAAAGCTGACCTGTACATTTTTTTATGTTGCACATTGTATTGGACCGGCCACTAGGCACTTTAGCCTATCGGTCCAAATAATCCTTGTAATTGCATATATCTGTTCATGAAAATAAAGTTTCATTGATTGATTGATTGATTGATTGATTGATTGACATCGCATTCTCAAACTTCAAGCTGCAACGTTTGCAGCAAGAGCCATTAACTTTATACTTTACGGACCACGAGGCCGTTATACTCAAGGGAAAACGTTCCCCTGAGCTTAAAGTCATATATGACGATTAACAACATCAGGGGAACCTCGAATAGAAAGACCATCAACAGTGATGAAGAAAATAAAAGATTTACAGAACTTCAAGTCGACTCATGGCTGCTTCGCATACTTCAGAGGGTTCCCTTTACGGGGAGAAGGCGGTAGTTCTTTGCAGAGAGAGAGAGAAGCAAGGAAAGACAGGGAGGTTAACTGGACGCGCGTCCGCCAAATAGCGCTTTATTTTACTTGAACACGGTGGCGTGATAAGGCAAAAGGCAGAAGAAGGTGCTGCTATAAGACAATACAAGAGCGTTCTGCTGACGGTTACTTCGAAACAAAAATAGTACGCAGGAAACACGGAATTGCAGAAACATTCTAGGTGGTTTATATAATTTGCAAATACTGTTTTTAGTCCATTGTTCAGACGGCGTTAGTCGCAAGAATGTAAAAAAAAGGAAGTCATGCTGCGACATTGGTGCATTGAAATGTAGCTGGCCTACAAGGTCCATGTTGTAGGCGATTCTCGCGATTCATTCTAGATGTTATACTCTTCCTGTGAAATATGGGTTTTCCTTCTGGCCATTACGTATGAAAAGTACACACATGCGGACTTAGACATTCTGTGTCACCATTGCCTACATAAAAAGTACAAATTATAACTCAATATTGTATGGCAAGCAGATCAGAGAGAAATTACGCTACAAGTGCTAGCACCTAAATAAGCAGCCAGAAATCGCAAGCAGTATTCCGATTCAAACAGGCACATGCAGAGGAAATATGGAGTTTCGTCGTAAAATAAGGGTCGTTAGAAATTCATTAGTGTATTGTGTGAAAGCTTCCGTGAAAGAAATAAAAAAAATAACGTATCTTATTTACTTCACAGAGTGAACACCGAAAAGAAACAAAGAATCGCATGTCCTACAACGTCCCTTACGTGAGAGATAGGGAAAGCCAGGCGTGTAAAAATGAAAGCACCCCACACGCGGAAAACATTCAGTACGTGTCTTCTCTCACACACGCACTGAGCGTTGACATTCAGGATGTACATTGTTGACATAAAAACAAAAAAAAAATTATGTAAGTCACTTAATCAACAAAGGAAGCGAATAAGTTGTCGTAAAGAAGACCAGATACTGGCGGTGTTAACAGTGAGCGCTTGACGCTTACGTGCCACCTGAAACACAAGTACTACCTTGCATTGCTCCTCGAGGCATTCAAGCTAACAAGAAAGGACGAGACATAGGAGTACAAATGTGTGAACCAACCAGTAACAGTTCTGCAACGACAATGCGACCAGTTGCTTGCTGACAGTGGGAGCAGAGGAAGCAGCCGCCATCACCTAATTAGCTGCCATAATTACTTCTGTCACCGTTCTCTTGGCTCCTAGCTACGCCCGCTGTTGTGGTGTCCGCGACAGTGTAACGTGCGCGCTTAGTGCGCACACACCCGAATCTGGAACCTCGTTGCCCCTACTCTCAATCTCGGTGTCTCGCATTCGATGTTGTCTTTATCCTTACGTGAACGCGACGCCGTGCGTGGTTTAGGTAACGGGCTGAATTGTGCACCACCGAATGAACGGCAAGAATGGAGCCGCGAAATGCGCTGCATACGATAGGTACTGCAAATATACGGGCGTAATAGGGTTTCTTATGCTCTGTCGCACTTTGTCGTCTTGCCGCCGCCGCAGCCATTCAATCGATGCTCTACGCCTTGTCACCGCTATCACTCGGGCTATGTAAATTCGCTCCTGTGAGGTTTTCCATTCTTACATTTGGTATGCCGCGTACAGGATTTTCGCTAATATTATGTACGCTTCCAAGAGAAATAAACAAACACCCCTTTCGAGTCACGGCGACGTCCTATTTGAATGCAAATAGCGTTTTCCGAGGTCTTCCTTTGCAAGAGAGAGATTTACTCCAGTTTCTCGAAGACGAATAAATGCGAGCGGAGAAAACCGTAGTTCAAGGTAGAAATAAAAACAAAACTGAACAGCTCTGAAGAAGCGGAAGGCGGTTAGAGGCCTGTCGATATGAACTTTAAAAGAAGAAATTCAAGGCTTTGCTCAGTATTCCACAAGGGGGGCGATCGGAGATCTGTTCGTTCCGCTTGTTCGTTCTCCTGGGGAAGAACAAGCGCGCTGATTGGCTGAAGCGGGAGATGCCACTCAAGGCCGGAAGGTGTCGCCATTTCTTTTTTTTTTTTTGCGTGATATTTTCTTTTTTTGTGACGTCATATTGCGTCATAACGAGTAGGGTGATCGGAGATCTCTGTTCTGCGCCGTTCGTTCTGCACCCATTCTGGCGGCGCACGCGATTAGCCGAAGCCGGAAAAAAAGACGTCTCTGAGGGGCGTAGCCATTTTTCTTTTTGCTTGATCTTTTATTTTTTGGTGACGTCATACCGCGTCATAACAAGCATGTCGTCTGCTACAAACGAACGGATCGCGAGGCCGTTCGCACGCGTTCTCTTGAGCGAACAAACGGCTTCGCACGGCATGATGCGGCGGTTGCGGCTGCCGCAACAGCTGATTTTCAGAAAATGGCGCTTGCGACGTGTGCTTCTCTTGCGGTTGGAGGTGCGAGATGCGTTTGAAGCCATGAGCGAGTGCGGCGTCGCTTCCGGTTCTCCAAACGAACAGTGCGAACGAAATGAACGGGCCTGCCACTGGGCTGTGGTCTTATGCGCAGGGACTTCTTAGTTCTATAGCGCTACCAGCTCTTGACACGTGTCGTCCCGGTCCTCACTCGTGAACGACGGCCCCAGCGGGCGCGACGGCGTAGCTATCTGTGGGTGTTCTTTTATAAAAGCCAGCAGAAGCTCCCTTTGACGATCCGACACCCGAGAGCCAAGTCAGGCATTCCGGTGGGACGAGATTTTGAAAAACTGCGCCAACCGCTACTTTTCTTTTTTTTTTTTTTCGCGTGCGCGACTTAACATAGCAAGCACGTTAGCAAACTAATACCAATAAATATCAGCACTCAAAGCTATTGCTGTTTCAGAAACTGCTCGAGCTTGAAAAGAAAAACAATATCTTTTTGTATAACAACTGTATTTATTAGAAGGCGAGAAACACTTCGTTTTGAAATATTCGGTCCCTTTGCCGAGAACAAACTATGCGCGTCTACTTCCGGAAAGCTCGCCGCTCACCGCTTGACGATTGGCTGTCCTCTTCCTTTCGGCGGAAGAGAGCTGCGGACCGCCCACTTTTGTGACGTAACACCGCCAGAGCGAACGCGGAACGAACAGAGATCTCCGATCCCCCCCAAGCACTTGATTATTTCATAGGATACTATTTCGGTAGTGTCTGTATATCGCATTTCTTTTGAATGCGGTTAGCAAAAAAAGGTTCGAGATAGGTATGTTAGTTTTATAAGATAGGGTGAGAGAGGGGGGAAATGTTAAGGGAAAGGCAGGGACGTTAACCAGAAGAAAGTTCTTCGGTATTCTACCTTGCACTGGGGAAAAGGTAAGGAGGGGCAAAAAGGTAAGGATGGAAATAAAGAGTAAAAAATAAAGAAAAAAAGACAAACACATTCCAGCACGGGAGTGTCATAGTCGCTTAGCCAGGTCTGTTCAGCGCAGAAACTTCAGCACTTAGTTTTATTAAAGTTGCATTGCGCCTGTCGAAGTGAGGTGCCTATCGACCAACATGAGAAAGTTTTAGCGAAAGTGGTGAGTATTTGGCAACAGAGCCAAAAACCACTAACACGTTACCGTGATCACCTTAATGATCGCTGGTTAGGGACAAACTGCAGCTAATATAGCAAGGTGTGCGAAGACTGAGGATACAGTGGAACTGGTGGCCTTCCGCTCCTCCTTCCTCTCCTCCTCACCCACACTTCCTTTTCCCTCCCTTTGCTCTACTATACTATACATGGCTGTGCTTATGCTTTACGCTCTCCCTTACTCAGTTCCGTAATCTTCAGCCGCACATCACTTCTCCTCATCCTCCATTCGAATTCCCAAGCCCTCACGTTTAGCTTCGTTACTTTTATATAAGCGCATTTACTAAAAAAAATTATCCAGAGGAATGAAAATGTCCGTGCTGCCCGTCGACGAGGAATGTAAGTGGTGTCGCAAATGCATTTAATTGGAACGATCTTTTTTTCTTTACAAAACAGTTCCCACTTTCCGACAACAGATCATTACTGCTGTTTAGCGAAGCTCAGAGAAGAAAAAAGACGTGTTACTGTATTTTCTTGTTACTAGAGATGTCCTTTACGCAGTGGCCACCACGCTCTGGAAACACAATGTTTGACATTTTCTGCTTTTGTTCTAACAAAAATGATGCAACATGTTTTTTCATAATATCATTCTGCAGTCCTTTGAGAACATTTTGGGGGACTTTGAACAAAATTGAGATTGGGTTTTTTTTTATTATAGATTTTTGAATGGAGGAGCACTTTTCTCTTTTTGGTGTTTCGAGCATGAAAATTTACTACTTTGAAAATTATTAGAGAAATACAAATGCAGAGGTTCATTATTCACATAAAGGCTTATTTATACTGCAAATATGAACAAGCTAAGATGTTCACAGAAGTAGCCATAGCATCCCAAATATGACTGAACTTCAAAAACGCAGCGTTTTTCGTGAATTTTTAAAAATACATAATTTGCTCAGAATTCCATGAAACGATAAGAGCTATTTCCTCTTTACTTCTACTTCCGCCAAAAAGAAAGATATTTGTAATATATAGCTTGAGTAGCTGCCAGCATGGTTCCGAAGTTACGAAGACGCACTCTTCGTAAAATGGTCGTCGTCAACCGGCGACACTTGTCGAATTTTCCTGTGTTGAAAAAAATTTCTATTTGAAAACGAACTGCGATTTCGTGCTGTGCAGTCATATGTGCACAACATACAAAATTATCAGGAAAATCGGAAACATCAAATATACACCCTTTTTCGATCTTTCGTGGAATCGACCTAAATGATCTCCAAAGAGAATTCACGTGTGCCTTTAAAGATAGTCATATACGTGGCAAGTCAGGATTCACAAAGAGTCAAAGGACTCTTTTTCTTAATTAGAGTGTGCCTCTAGCCTACGGCGCCGGCTGCTCCCCCTTAGACTATTTCGAGGGTTGGCGAACTTTGAAGAAAAGTCGCTGCACCAACTTTTATACGAATTGGTCATGCCATGAAAGAGAAGCATGTCTTCATAGCAGGAGTTTAAGTTTTGCTGAACCTTACGAAATGGAAGTGTCCGAGAAAGCGTTCAAGTACAAAAACCACTAAGGGACGAAATCGAGAATTTCGTTCAAGAAGCCCATTGATGTACTGCTCCTGGAAGTTCTTACGGAATTAATAAGCGCCAGTGCATAACGAGGCATGCTGTTAAGCTGTAGATATTCATTTTAACGACGAATGGTTCAGACTAACATCAGGTGTTCATTGTCGCCACAGGAGCTAGTAGCCACACGAGTAGTGTATAGCATTTATGCGCGTTGTAGTACCGCGCAGCCATGGTTGTTTGTAATGCGTGATTGCTCTCGTTTCAGACAACGCGCATTATTAAGTGAACGTCTACCCAGATAGCTAGAGTACGCTACCGGCCTAAAATCGAGCGCTTTCTTTGTAAAAGAAACACCACGATGATGGCACGTTAGTCAGAGAAGTGCTTCTGCCGCTGCCGATGTTGTCGCACCGTGTCGCAATCAAGAGGCCCGATTAACATTTATGCCTCCTTGCATTGTAGCACATAAGCATGTGCATGTACGTTGTAGGTAAGGAAACTTTCAGAGCCGCTCCGATGGTGGGTGCTCTCGAGTAAATGGCCACAGATCACCGCGCCAATAGACGGGTTATGTAGAGGGGTGTGCGAATATTCGAAAATTTCGAATAACTTATCGAATAGCGTGCCATTCGTTTCGTTAGAGGTTTATGTTGACATTATTGTGAACTAGAACCACCCTCCTAGTGGCTCGAACGGGAGGGTTCAGGCGTTCCTCTTAGCGAACGAAAATCCAGGTAGCGCCAGTGAGTGAGTGAGTTAAACAGTGCAGCTTTTTCTAGTCGCACCGCCCCTTCTGCTGTAGGCGCTTGGGCGCGTTTCTTGTGTGCATTTCTCCGCGTTCCGCGTCGTTGTAGCGGTGCCGTGCATTAATACACAGTTTTAGTTGAGCGCCCGCTACATATACGTGGACGCAGCCTGTCATTGGGAATGGCTGGCAGGGTGCGTCCGCAGAGCTGCTGCGGATGCCCAAATAAAACTGTGCAACGCGTTTAAGAGAGAGCGTGTATGCCGTTCGCTTCGACTAACTTCCAAGGAATATCTTACTCAGCTGTTTCAGGAGGCTGAAACAGCGTATACATCTAGAATAATTTCATTCTAATTTTAAGGAACTCGCACGAAGCGAGTGCGTGAGATCGAAAAGTGCACAATACGCCGGGGATGTTAACATCTGGAAACATCTGGAAAGCTTTTACAATGTCACGGCAGCGGACACAGGTGCCTTGATGCGCGCTCTCTCCTCTTTCGGGTGAGGACGTACAACTGCGGTGTCTAAGCGGCGTCTGTAGTGAACTGGAATCGTTATAATTTATTATCGTACTCTTCTATTTTTCTCTGTATTTCACTACAGCTGTTTCGATTAAGGCGCGGCTATCATATTTCAGACGCCAGTGATACACCAGCTCACCGCGTCTCATCGTTCTTCAACGGCGGCGCCGAGGAGTTCTGTCAGCACTGGACGCTTGTAAAAAAAAAATAATAACAGCGGGGTGGCAACAAAAACAGAAACGCATAGCGAGTCCACTACAGGCGAGCGCATCGCAGCGCTAGAAAAAAGTGTAGCCGCGATGCTTGCCGCGAGGAGACGCGTTCGGTTTCAGCCACTGCATTGCCAGGCTCCTCCGTTCGCACCACTTGGATATATGTTCTAGTTCACTATAGTTGTCATGTTTAATTGGGATCAAACTGCGCTATTTTCCGCGACGTACTAATTACGTGCTCATTTTTTCCCGTTGATATAGAAAGAATGCGACACCTGAAAATTAACACGTGACTACGCTTCCTCCCACAAAAGGTGCGAGCGTAGTCTTGACTTGTTGTCTCACAGTCATCCTGTTGAGGGCGCTGCTCAATCTTGCGCGCAGCAGTCAGATTTTGCGGGCTTTCTTTATTAACCAAAAGAAAACGAGCGCGCAATTAGTACGGTGTTGAATATAGCGCAGTTAGATGTCATCTGAACATGCCTACATAAGACTGACGCAATGAATGGAAGACGTCCAGCGGCACAGACGTCATAGTCTTATTCCATTCCACTCTCACTGCTTCCTCGTCGCCTTCTCCTGCCGTGGCTTCATGCTTCACATGCCTCATTGACATTTTAATGCTATGGTGAGTATTTCTCGAGTTAGAAACATAATTTAGACTAATTAACTAAACCTCAAGAACTCACCAATTAGTAGTGGATAACACTATACTGGGAACAATATGCACTAAGTGTGCTTCGCGTAACGACATTCCTTTTTTTTTTTAATGCTGCTGCGTGATATTTGGGACACCCCAAATATTCTACATAAAACAGGCAAATTTAGCCTGGTCGCTTACTAGTCATACACTAAAATGCAGTTTTTGTGATAGTGTCACTCAATCGCAACAAATCACCGCATCGGTCACCGCACCACACCAACTAGCCCAACAACGCGCCTTGAGGGTCTTAACGCATTGAAATTAACGCCTTACTCGTATAACTGAAGCAAAACGGAAAGGCGAGCTAGTTGGTACTGATTCATAATGGTGTAATAGCTCTGCAAAAAAAGACGAAGACAAGGAAGTGAACAAGTGCTTGTGGTGTTCACTTTCTTGTCTTCGTCTTTTTTTGCGCAACTATTACACCATTATGAATCGTATAATTGATCTGCAAGCAGACGTTAATAGAGACCTTCTTAGAGCGCTTTCGTTCATATCAGCAATATTTGAATTGTGAAATGTTCGGTTTACCTTTTTTTTTCTGAACAATGTTTGCAATACTACTATTTTTCACCCCAAGACTATTTCAGTGCTTTTCTTCTGGAACCACTACGGTGAAAGTTTTGTTGAATTACAGGCCAATTGCACGCATGGATAACGTTGGAACAGAAGGGGACACCACAATATATTTAAATCAAACATTCCAGCGTTTAAAATTACAGTCAGTTCGTTTACAGCTGCCGAATGAGTAAGCTTACACACTCTCAGATGTAAGGAAACGCCGAATTAAGCTTAAGCTACTATTCAACAGGAAGCTCTGAATAAACATGTTTACAGGAAACGTGAAGAGAGAAGAAAGCAACAGGGGATAATCCTTGCGGTGGATGCTATGCACTCGGCGATGTTTTTGACTGAAGAAACTAATAATAAAAAATCGGAGCAGCTACACAGTAGTCGTGCAAACACTGAGCAAACTGTGGAGCTGGTGGCTTTCCCTCTACCCCCACCTCACTTCCCTTTTACCACCCCTTGATACAGTATACACGACTATGCTATACACCACCCCTCCTCTTTTCCTTCATCCTTACCCTCACACTACCACTCCTCGCGCTTCGCCCTCACTTCCCTTTCTCACCCCCTTGGTATACTCTACGGTGCTTATATCTTAGCCGCAGTGTTCACAGGCGGTGGTGTCGGTCATCCCTATGCGGAATGCATACGCATGGGTAAACGCGACGCCCAGTCATAACCTACACAGAACGGTAGCGTCACCTCGGCGAAGTCTTGATGGCAGTCGAAGGCTTAACGTGGGATCAAAGGAGTGTCAGTCGTGCATGCATGAAACGTGGCTCATTCCAATTTGACATGGTGCATTTGTAAGCGAGCACGCTGAGCTTCCGAGCAGCGTAAGAAACAATTGGAGATGCTCTGTGTGACTGTCCGGAGTATAGCACACAGAGACAATTTCTATGTCATGCTTTCAACAAGTTAGACGACCAGCCTCTATCAGAAGAAAGACTACTACGCCATCGTCCGGGCATAACGTCGCAGAAGAAGGCTTTACAAGCACTACTAGCCTTCCTGCGATCCACTGGCCTGTCAGAACGCCTCTGAGCGGAACGCTCTCGTGTGTGCGTGTGATTGGGATTGTTTTTTTCCCTTGTTATTTATTTTCTCTCTCTCGCCTTCAACCCCCTATTCCCCAGCCCCAGTACAGGGTAGCATACCGGATACAAACTTCTGGTTAACCTCCCTGCCTTACTCTGCTCTTTCTCTCTCTCTCTTATATGTTAGCTTTGCGTGCCTTTGCACAGCTATAGTAGGCTGGCTTCTCCTCTGTTAACGAGGCTCCTCCTCGATCAGCTAGCTAATGCGAGACGACAGCGGAGCTGTGCTAAGCTTATACAGCTCTGCTGTTAGTAATTGTTAGGGTTTTACGTCCATAAACCACGATATGATTATCAGAGACGTCGTGGTGGAAGCTCCAGAAATGTTGACCACCTGGAGTTCTTTAGCGTGCGCCTAATTCTAAGCATACGGGCCTGTAGCATTCTGCCTCCATTAAAATGCGGCCGCTGCCGCCGGGATTCGATCCCGCGACCTACGGCTCAATAGTCAGGCAACATAATCACCAGGCCACCACGGCGGATGGGTTCGTCAGATCACATGCAAAAAATGTGCTTCCTGCTCTTAGAGGCAATTATCGCTGCCGGCACCCGAAATTCTTGAACCGCAAATATAAACGTACTGTCGGCGGGTGTTGATAAATTGTGGTATATGGTACTTGCTTTCTTTTGGCGTCGTTACCTTATTACTGGAACGAAAATAAAAACCTACTTCAGGTTTCTGGAGTGCATGAAGCATCGCTGGTCACGGTTTTTTTTTATCTCTCCTGGTGTAGGATTTCCCATGACACAACGCATGCAAATAGGCAGTACCACGAAAATACCAACGAAGCGCTCCCTAATGGAAGTCGACGCAGCCATAATTGGACTCCGCCAGAAGTAATCTGGGCGTAGGCGGCGCTTCACGGTTCCCAGGAGCCAATCAGAGCACAGCAAGCTTTTTTTTTTTTCAATTGATCCCCAAGTACCCGCACCGCGGCGGCATTCAGCATCTGATTTCCACTCGCAGGTCGAGTGAGAGCACTGACCCATATCTGATCTTCAATTGCGTAATTAGGAGCTGTAAAGTTGGTTCCACACTACACGAAAATAAGAGAGATGAAGGTAGTAATGAATTACTGAATGATTACGCCTGGCTTATGGCTTGACATACAGTCTTCTGGCAAAAAAAGAACTCTTTGAAGCGATACTTGCTTTGGCTTGCCTTCCTCGTTTGGCATCGTACCCTTACCGGTTACCAGGCCAACTTTGGTCTGAATGAATAAAACGGGCGACATAGTGCTTCATATTGCGCCCATGTCTTCCGAGCATAGCGCTTGTAATATGCCATAGAATGGTCAATTTCGCGGTTTCTGTCTCTGAACAAGAAACGTCGTTGCTGCGAGAAAGTGATGCAATAGATTTAACGGTGCGTTGCGTTTCTGGACGACTATCACTTAGCGACACCAAGATTACGTTTTGCATTGTAATGACGGGACCCGCCGTGGGCGTCTAGTGGTTATGGCGCTCGACTGCTGGCCTGCAGGTCGAGGCCGCATTTTCGATGGACGCGTAAATGCTTGTGGCCCGTGAGCTTAGATTTAGGTGCACATTAAAAAAAACCCAGGTGGTCGAAATTGCCGGAGCCCTCCACTACGGCGTCTCTCACAATCATATCGTAGTTTTGGGGCAGTAAAGCCGAACAATTATAACAATTATTATTAATAATACCATATATAATTCCGGGCCTGCTTCACAGTATTCGTGCGGTCAGCAACATAATTAAGGGACAAATAGTCCGCACAGCAGCTATTGATGGAATGTGTACGACGCAGAAAGGCCCTAGTCATTAAAGGGACACTAAAGAGAAAGTATGAATTGGTTTAGATTGATAAAGTGTGTTCGGAGAACTCTTGTGTAGTTTATTTCACCACCATAGGTTTCTTATGAGACGAGAAAACCGAGTTCAAAGTTTCATTTTTAAATTTCGCGCCGAACTTTGTATTTCGTGACGAAAAAGACTTCAAAGAGCATTTAACATATTTTGGCGCCACTGGCTCGACGAAATTTCCACAAACCGTTATGTCAAGTCTCTGGCCCCTCAGCGGACAATGTACTTTGATTTAACCGATTAGGAACTACGTAGGCCCAAGCAGGCGCCGTCAAAAATATGTGGTGTCACGGCAAATGGTGCGGGAATTCCAAGGTGGCGTCGCCACCTGTATTTTCTTTTTGCGCGTTTTCTCGCTTATTAAGCGTCTTCGCGCAGAAAGCGTGGTGTTTTTGGTATCGTGGAAGACTACTTTACTAATGCGAGAAAAATCGTTTTGCTCTTTAGTGTCCCTTTAAACATTGTGGCGCCCGCGGTCTGCGTTCAATCTTTTAAAAAATTAGGGCGGCTTGGCACTGGTGGGGCCAAGCTTAAGGAGCAGTAGAGCTGGGCAGCCTTCTTTAGCATACCAGCCAAGCCTAGCCTAGAGATAAGCATTTATGCCTAGATATAGCTACATGGGCATATTTATTTCTGTGTTTGTCTGTCTATTTGCCTCGCCTACTTTGTCACGCTCTCTGTTTCTCTTCCTTTCTCTTTCCCTCTATCTTTTTATCGTTGTCTCACACATAGCAACGCAATCCCATAAATGTTTTTTTCTGTAATGCGCCTGACTAGCAGAGTGGTTACGACGCTCGACATCGGAACGTGGGTATCAGAGTTTGAATCCCGCAGCGCCAAGAAATTTTATTTCGTTGTATCTATTTCATCTCCCTCCTCGTCTCCACTTCTCTTCTCCTCTCCTCCTCTTTGTCTTCCTTCAGCGCGTTGCTAGGGGACGCATAGTGACGTCCTCGTTCGGAGAGGTTTTCCTGCGCACACCCCCTAGCTATGCCATGATATATGACGCTATGCCATGCTTTACAATCTCCCCTCCCTCTTTCTGTCCTCGTCCTCACTTCCCTTTCCCACCCCCGTGCTCATAGTTCACCATACACAGCTACGCTATGCTAGGACATTTGGCACATATCCATTTTCAGGGGCGCATACCCTCGATAGTGCCAACGGGACCTGGAGTTTTGCCAAGCTAAACAGCTCCGCTTTTAAAATAAATGACAGAATACCACGTTGGCAGTGAGTGAAAAAGATATCCTATGCGAGAAAATCGAAATACCAAAAATACAATGTGATATGAAAAGTCTACTGTTCGAAGATCCACTTGCCGTTCTTTCTAGCAGGCCACGATGGGAGAAAAATGCATGGGTGTGGCTAGAAGTGCGAACGAAACACAATGTTAGGAGCTAAGAAAGTCTGCGGAAAGCAGGTTACCCAGTCAAAGAAGAATAAAATATCGAGTAGTCTATGAAAAGGCAACTGCTTGGCGGATTTCTTACGGTCAGCGCTATGAAAAAAAAAATAGTTGCGAGCAAATGGCATGAAAAATTGTTCTAGGCGTGGCAATGGCTTAAAATTGAGAAGTAACAAGAAATAACGTTTATTGAAGGCGGGGTAAGTGTGATGGATCGAGAAAAAACTTCGGCAGATCCCACGTACCGTGAGAATCGATGTTATGCGAAGCATGCGTAGGAAGGTGGCTGTGTCGCAATTTTTCACATTCACGAAGCGTTGCGGAATGACGCTCGAGAAATGTGCAAATGTGCACACTCATATGTTGAAGAGCCGAACATGTGCTATATAACCCGTTGTTTACAGTTGCTTAACGATGCCAACAGCAACATGGGTGTTACCAACACCTGACGCAGTAAGCCAATATGTAGTGCTTATATTCTTCAATACTGGATAGTGCGAATTCGAATAGGGCAATGAAGGAATACAGATGCACAGGACAGGCGCTACTCGCAACTAAGCTTTATTCAGAAAAGTTTCCGTAGATATATGCACAGCCGAGTGGCACGAACAGGCACACTGCACGTACGTTACAGTCACAGTTGCAGTTGTTACAGTTGCGTTACAGTTGTTATGCTTATACTTATCCGTTATGACGGACACCGCACGCAGGTTTCACGAACCTGTATGCATATGAGGAAGGGATTCTTGGAAGTTCTTGAATAAGGTCATCATCACCATGATCAGGGAGCACCAGCAGCTGTACAGGACTTGTTATCGGATCCGTTCGTGATCGCGGCTACGAACGGTCTAAGTGTAGTGAAATGCAAGGTATAGTAGAGCTGGTTGAAACCGCAGATAGCTCTTGCGAAGAAATGAACTATTATGACTCCTGTCCTGGACGTGGCACCGAGGTCTTGTGGTGCCCTGTTCACATCCAAGCCGTCTTTTACGCCGTCTAAGAGTCAGGCATTGTTGGGTTTCATAAATCAATGCTTAAGTCACCGGTAATCATGAGGGACATGGTCCTCTAGACCACGACCTACTGTACTCCTGACCTGCTCAGATAGCGGGGGTCCTATGGGAGCGCGCGTACCCGCTCTCGTTCAACCGCTCGCCGTAGGTGGCGCTTCCTATAGCCTCTTTGTCTGCTACTCTGCGACCATTTGGACGGCGCTGGAGTAAAAACGCCTGTGTTATGTGATGAACTGCCTGCATTATATGACCGTTTCTGCAAACATAGACCGAGGGTCAAGTAAGCTATTCATTGCGGTTAAGTATTTACTGCGCACTGGTTGACTAACGTGAGAAGCCGTAGACTTGCATAGTGTAGGACGGCTGTGTCCTCTTTAATGCAAAAAAAAAAGCTCTCGATCCCTTTCCCTATTTTTATTTGCGAAGTATTTTGCATTTATGCATAATAATTACACGATATGAGGGCTCTGCACTGGCGAAACATCACCACGAGCGTTAAAGCTGACGTCAGCGAACAGGTGCTGACTAGCGCCACAACGCTCGTAGGTTACGTCCCTAGCGGCAGGAGGTATGAACTAGAACGTGGGCGCTGTAGAGGAGACATCTGGGCAGGTCAGGAGTACCGTAGGTCATGCTCTCGACAGAGTTATTGTAGGAAGCATTGACCCCGGTTTTTGCGTAATCCACGTGGTCGACGTTGCGGACTTCGTGGACGAGTGGATGGTAGCCCAGCGTCTTCCAAGGGTGCTCTGTCTTCAGTTCCCTAACTTTTCTTGTGTCCGCCACTGTGGTGTAGTAGTTACGGTGTTCGGCTGTTGACCCGAAGGTCGCGGGTTCGATTCCGGCCGCGGCGGTGGCATTTCGATGGGGGCGAAATGCTAGAAGCCTGCGTACTGTGCCATGTCAGTGCACGTTAAAGAATGCCAGATGGTCAAAATTTCCGGAGCCCTTTGCTACCTCGTCTCTCATAATCATATCGTGGTTTTGGGACGTGCAACCCCAACAGTCACTATTATTATCACTTTCTTTCGGTGTCAGTGCGTATGTTCGCGGTTACTGCGCTGATTGAGACTATGTTATCACGTGAGGCACACACCGCATAACATGAACTCTGGTATGCGGGTATGTGCCACACGTGACTGAGGGAACGGATTTCATGACGTACGCGACAAGAATTTTGCGGTATTCACGTCATAACTAGTGAATCGTGTTCGTTATACACTCATCCTATGCTGTGCAAATTTTGGTTTCGAGACCAGGAGAGCGCCCAGACGTTGGCGGCTAGACAGATAGATAGATAGATAGAAACGCCCAAAGTGCCAGAGGTGCGCTAAGAAATACTTCGCATTTAAAAACTGCTCAGGAAAGCAAGATAGAAGCAGTAAATATGATACAAAAGAATGATATCACAGCGGAGCGAGGTCCTAAGAAAGGCGTTGGGCGATCTATTTTGCCAAAGCAACACGCGTGAGGTTGACGTTTGGCTAACGTGGTCTCGGCACGCTCGCTTCACTGCCTGGATTCAAGGACGCGCAGGGTCTCACGGCACCCTCCCCGGTCGTGCACTGTTCTTTCTTTAAATGGGTCCTGAACCACTTTACCTAGTAACCATCGTATCAATAACCGCAACAATTTCTCGAATTCCTAAACAACGCTCGGAATTACAGAGATTTTTCGTACGCTTTGGGAGCTTTCTGTCTCCTCTCGTCCCGATTAGCGCACTGGAAGCTTTACAAAAAGAAATGGCATGGGGGAAAGAACATACGTCAGCGCTCTTCATGATCTTGATTGAGCATGATGAAACGCGATCGCTCCTTCTCGTTGTGGTTCTTGTGCGCGCTCGTGTGGCTACTGTGTAATGTTAGCAAATTATGGAGCCCGCAGCCGGCACGCGGCGGGAACCCGTGGGAAGTTGTGCATCAGATTCAGACACTTCTGGTGTATGTCGGGTAGAAGCCAATAGCATTCTATCTTTGTGTGACGCCAAACAGCAGGTGACAGCAACATCTAAGTGCTCAGGTATCTGTATGAAAAGAGCGCGCCTATGAAATTGACAATTTCGCATTCCGCTTCTAGAATCTACTCACGTGACACAACTGCAAGATTTGGCCGAGTTGCTCGTAGCAGTGCCTACTTCCCACACGATGCGTTTTTTACAACGCCCAAGGGGTGGTTCTTGAACCTTTTAAAACAGCATTCTTTTTATGCGCCCACAGATACAATGCGCGGACCGAGTTTTTTATGTTTGTTTGAACCACACGATCGCTTCAAGATAGCTTAACGTTATCTGGCTACAAACATCGAGTAGGGGAGGGTGTTGCGAAACTCTGTAAAAGTTTCTGGCCGTTCGTATACACACACCTTGCCCTCAGCTTCTTCTCGCTGTCTTTCGTCATTAGTTATCTTTCAGTCACTTCTAATACCCTTTGTTAATTTTGGCTAGTTTTTGTAGGTGACGAATAAGCGGTACGCCTTGCACAATCTGTTGCTGAAGTCCCTACTGCCTCCTGATTATGCCAAATATAGAAAACACGAATAAATATGACCCGTCATGGCGTTCGCGTCCAATGTCAATTAGCGATCATATCTGTTCCGTGACCCATATCCCAATAAAATCTGCAGACAGCTGTTCTTACAACTGTAGTCCAGCTCCCTAGAACAAGTCGAGCTCAGTGCCACAGATGAGAGGTTTCGTTTCTTCAAGTCTTGCTACTCCTTGACTGGCCTGCCAGATTCTTTTCTTCAGAGGCACTTGTACTTGTTCTTTATGACTTTCTCCTTTCCCGAAGCGCCCGAGAACAACTAGATAAGCACTATTGTATTTGTGATGGAAGGTGACCATAAAAAGCGATCGTAACTATTCTTGGAGGTGATTTTATTGCTCAAGTCTTACCTGATCCGACGAGCTCTCGACAGCTGATTCGATGTACGCCCTGGGCACCTGCACTGTATCGACCACGTTCATTTACGCGCGAAGGCAGGTGTTATTTCCGGCCATGGTAATTTGGATCAACGTTAGTCACTCTCGTAAGTGCTATGTTTCATATTATAGGCATATCTTCACTGGCAGAAGTGTGGGCTTTAGCCGTACCTTATTCACAACCTTCGTACTTTTTATTTTTCTAGCCGGTTTTTCGTTTTGTCGCCTTACCTGTCGCTGCCGACAAAGCCATCGCCGCCAATTCTGCGGAGCCTACTGCTTAATTGGATTGATTGCCAAAGAAAACCGAGGCTTTTTTTTACTCCAGCAATCCTGTTCTGGCGTGTCAAGCAGTTTTCCTTTTTTTATTCCTTAACGGTTCGACTCTTTTTTTTTTTTTACTCTTCTGCTTCCTTTGTGCGCTCCGAGATAATGCTTTATTAAGAATGCGAGAAACAAGCGTTATTTCTCAGGCAGTCGGATCATTGAGTTAGTGAGGAAGCATTTCCTTTTCACTCGTCGCATATATCAATGAAAGGGCCGCAACGACAAGGCGATAATGTAGACTGCAATAACTTGGTTTCAAATATATGCTACCTTTGCCAAGTTAGCTCCTCCTAGCTTGAGGTACACTTGAGGAGTAGCGCCGCAGAACAAAAAGGAAATCATGCTGCATTTGTTAAGGCGGAAGCCTTAAGTGGCTCATGAGGCACTGGCCTGTAAAAACGCGGCGTGCCGTCGGGAAATGTACAACCCACGAATCTGACGAGTGTAACCCAGGCATCATGCGTGGCTGTCAAGCTTATACTACTGAGCCACGCCAATGCTTCAAACTGCTATGAAAAAGACATGGCTGATCCCTCCGTGATAGGAATTGGTATAATTCGAAAGTTAAACGTGTCTTCACAGAAGTTGTGCTTATCGTGTAGTGATATATGAGAGCTTCCACAATGTCTATTGGTGTTTGGCAGCTATAGCGGCAGGGTTCTGCCTAGTGTCACAGAAGTCTGACAACTTGGGGTAGTGCGCCCGAGTGGCACGGGCGCACCACGGACGCTGGCACGGACGCGTGCATAGTTGCTGGCAGTTTTTCCCTGTTGCTCAATCCCTGTTGCTTCGGGCGCGGAAACCTAATCGTGGCTTCGCCCTCGCTTCGCGAGTGCGGCCATTTCGCTGACGCTCAATGGCCGGTTGGCAGGGTCACCGTCACGCGCTACTGGCCGCTGTCGCGGCCACGCGCTGTTTAGCCCGCGCGCCTGCCCTTTCGGGGCAGGCGCGTCCGTGCCAGCGTCCGTAGTGTGCCCGTGTCACTGGGGCGCACGTAACCCACGAGCCGCTTCGCGCTTCTCAGTATTTTGCCAGCGGCCGTGGTGTGCCCCAAGTTGCTAGACTTCTGTGACACCAAACAGAACCCTGCCGCTATAGCACCGTTTGACGTCGATGCACCCATGTTGACGCTTAGTGGCATGTCTCCATCGCGATGACTAACGCCCATGATCATTATTAAACCGTTGCGCTAGCTGAAGTTGTGAACATATATTTGGAATCAGCGAATCGTGAATCGCGCGTAAAGATGACATCAACAAGCTCATAATCAACACTGGTACCCGATATGCACTTAGCCACTTCTTGAGAACGTCGTCAATTAAGAAGAGAAGCGGCACGGTGTGCGCTTACTAGTAATGGGCTACCGACACCTGTGTTCATGCATACACTACCACACTGCGCTTCAGCAACACGGGAGGCAGAAGCTCGTAGCTTGAGACGCAAACGCGTGCGTCCCTCTGGCCTCTGTTTCGCTTCCACCAAGGCACGACATTCGCCCGTCGAAATCGTGTCCTTCTTGCAACGCGTATTGCAGCAGTTTTGTTAGTCGGTGCTCTCGCAATCGAAGCAGTTGGCGGCGTAGAAATCCCGTTGATGCATGTGGAACTTGCACTACTCCGATGAGACGGCGCACGCTAACACGAAGCGGCAGGCAAAGAACGTAACTGCTTCAAGGGCGCCTCGGCGACGCCAGCGCGGCCAGTGTCCCTCGCTGGTATCGAGACGCTTTAACCATGACCTCCGATATCGCGCGCAATCTCGTAGTAAGCGCTAGTAAATGTCGATCGTGACGCATTACTTCTTTTTACCTCTCACAGATGGCGGCACCGCACCGCTCCGTCCCGCCTACCTACACCGCCAACAGAGAGCACCGTACGAAAGAGGATGTGTGAAAGATATAAGGCGCATTCGTGGTGCGTCCGTCAACTGCCAAGTTGGCTTAGTCGGTTGAGCGTCGGGCGCTTGCCGTCACGGCGCAAAGTCATGGGTTCGATTCCCAGCGGCGGATCTTTTTCTTAGTTCTTTTTTTCTTTCTCACGCCTTGGCGTCCATTTTATCAACGTCATAACCGTGATGGAAGTACTTGGTGGACCCCGGCATAAAACACTTTCGTGTTAAAAATACCCAATCAAGGTCTATGCGCTCATATGTTCGAGCTGATCGACTTCGTTTGATTCTCCTCTGCCATACAAGTGATTATTTTTGCAGTTACATAAAAATTAATGACGTGCTAATGGATTTGCACGTGCCAAGTCTGCCCTTTAAGCCTTGCCTTTTAGCTCTTCTGTAAACTTTTATTTATCCATCTGTTAAACACTCTATGGTTAACGCTGCTGTCACTACCCTAATCCAAACTGAGCAACATAGATGCGTGAAAATCGAGATTCGTATAGCATATGGAAGTTATATGCGATCTATATTGACCATTTGGTTAACGGAGGTTTAAAGGCCATAGGTCATGAGCTGGAGCTAAACGACAGAAAGCTACAAGTGCACACCTCGGCTGATCCCTGCGAATTATTCCTTATGAAGTAATTGAACCACAAGGCGTGTAAGATTAGTATGGTCGTAGAAGAGCAACAGTGTGCTAATTACGTCGTAGTGAACTTATGAAACTTGCGGCAAGTGCCCCACTGCCACTCTCAATAGGCGAGCAAAAGCAGCATAACAAATAGGCAAACAGTTTCCGTACATGAAGACATTTTATGCTATGCAAGACAAGATATAAATGGCGTCATTGCAATTTTTAAAGTCAGTGTGAGTTCGGTGCAAAAAGCGCGCACGGTATTGTCCTATAAAAAACATTGATCAGATAACCTCAGTGTATGTGAAAGCTGGCAACTAAAGCGATCAGCTCAGCCTCGTGCGCGAAACATGTTATTGAAAGAAGTGTGTTAGTGGAGGATAAGCCGCAATGCATAACTAAAGTTCTCGTTGTCAAACATTTCTTTTGTTGCGGCCTGGTTTACAATACGGCACACCCCTTTTTTCCAAACGCTACCGCGCATTTCACACCTTTGCTTTGTGGAAAAAAGATATTGTTGACCTAATTTACATCCAGAACTTATGGGCGTGCACCAGATTAAAAAAAAACAAAGCATGGCTGATCCCTCCGTCATAGGAATTGGTACAACACAAAAGTAAAACCTGTCTTCACAGAAATATTTAGCCATTCATTTTGTATTGATGAATGAAAGCTTGTAAAATCTCTAATGGTGTTTGGCAGCTATAGCACCGTTTCACGCGCATGCACCCACACTGACGCCTAGTGGCTCACCTCCATCGCGGCGACTAACGCCCTGATCATCATTTAACCGTGTGATAGCTGAAGTTGTTTACGTAGACCTGGACACTACTTGAGAGAAATGCGCAGCGCGCTCTGTAGTTCTGGCTGAGAAGCGGCACGAAAGTTCATATGCTGCGCCCTGCCTGAATCTTACGAGCGCGTCTGGCAGCAGCCTCATAAGTACATTACCGCAACATGCCAGCGCCGAAACAGCGACGAAATGGCAACGCGACATATCTGCGATAGGGCCTCAATTATAAACAACGTAACATACGGCCACACATCTCTAGCTCATCCTCACTCCACGCCCGCAAGCACGTAATTCAGTTTTCTGCCTAGCGTGAACGTGCCCTCATAGATTATTAGGACTAGATTAGGGTTATTTTCTTCCACTGTGTCCACACTAACTGTCCATGTCTTATTTTCTTATTCTTGTTTCTTTTCCATGCTATCTATTATTCCCTCCTTCCCTTTCCTACGTATGTGATAGCCAATAGGGCACGTGCCTTGCTCTTTTCCCTGCCTTTCCTCTTCGTTTCTCTCCCTCTCTCTCTCTTTCTAGAATGGTGTTATTTTTATACTCAACAAGCCGTCCAATTCATTCAACTTTACTTTTCCGGTTGGTATTCTAGTAAGATTTATTAGGTCGGTCGTCCACGATGCGCCCCTTATTAGTGATGAACAACCCTTTCAAAGATGTCGAAATTTCAGGACACTAGACATAAAAGTTCTCGTAGCTTTTGTTTTAGAATTCCGCAATTGTCGTTGACCAGTGTGTTTTAGGCCAGCGCACGAGCTTGAGCATTGATCTTAGAGCTATCTTTCTGTTTAGTAGCAGCATGTGAATGTCAGTCACTTACAAATCCAGAATAACAAGGCATCTGCATCAGTTGCCAACAGAAGTAAAGCTGTCCATTCAATTTGATGAGTTATCCCACCACTTAAAATCAGCGCTGTCTGTATGGTTGCTAGAATACATAAGGAAATCGTCTAAGGAACTACAATAACGTGGCATATTTTCAACGTAGAAAATATTCTCTGCGTAAAATCAACCCCCCCCCCCCTACTACCCTACACGGGGGAAATAGCGGTTAACACACCGCTAAAAAGGGGCGTCACAGTATGCTACACTGAAAACACGCTTTGTCCCTTTCATGTCCTACACTTACACAGATAGAACGAGCAGTACAATGCAAATAACATAACACATCGTAAGACTTCGTTAAATCAAAATATTTTGTAGAGGATTCGCCCTAAAATTGCAATCTTACCATTATACTCAGTATGCACAAAGGCGTTTCTTCCTAAATAAGTTCGAATATAACACCGCTAACGTGTGTTGTCGTGTCGTCAACAACACAAGAGAAATTCACTGATCCCCAGGCAGAGTAATAGGGTTATTGCAATGACGCGCACCATAGTGACTTCCTCATTGTTGTCCATCATATAAGCGCGGATAAATAAGCGTATTGTAGGCGCAATAAATGCAATATATATGGAGAGATAAACGCGAAGGAAAGGCAGGGAGGTTAACCAGGTTGTACCCGGTTTGCTACCCTACACGGAGGAACAGGAGAAAAAGAATAGAGTAAGCAAGAAGGAAAGAGGTAACGCGTAATACGCGCACACACGTCAATGTTCACCGCACCCACAGGGACACTCACAACCGAGAAACTGCAACATAAGAGTGACAATAGCAAGTGAGGAAGAACGTGCACGTAGGACATTATCGGATTGAAACTCAGAATATAGGTGTTGCGAAAAATCAAGTTGAATTTTCTATTTATTTATTACACTGTCATATTCTCTGAAGCTTTCACTAAAATGGCGCATGAAAAGCACGGAAATCGCGTACATATTTAACAATACGCATCACAACCAACGCAAAATAACACAAGTTCCGCGGCAGCAACTAAACAGTGCTTTTGACCACTACATGCGCACAAAGATGCTGAGTCACTTTCCAATGAAGATCTATGATGTAGTCACCTTTCTCAAGATTTGTTGCACGCGCCATGGTCTCTTCTTACGTGACTCACTCACTGCTCTCCTTCGGAGCCATAACTTTGCCTCAATCTCCAACCAATAAGACAAAATGGCTGAGACAGGCCTCGTGGCAAAAGGTCGGCCTTAGTCTACACGCAAAGAAAGCATTGTCACATCGATTTGCTAGGAAGACCACATTAGGGAAAGACGGACGCACCGGGCAAATTTAAGAAGTCGTGGCGGAGCTCATGTCGGCAAATGTGCCTTGCATTATATATTATCGAACCTAGAAGTTGTCAGAGGGCACAGGTCTAATTCAGTTTTGTATTTGCAAGCCAGGCAGCACGGAGACGCTCTGGCTAGCATTGGTTTTCTCTGTTCACTGTGACACTGCTCCATGCACGGTGTGCTGGCTCCTATTGCCCAAGTAATAATTTACCGTCCACTTCAGTCCTACTCCCCTTCGACAATGTTGAAGTCACGACACTTGACTGTGTTTCTTCCTTTTCAATTGGGGCTTTTTTGTACGTTTACTATGCCTTTTTAAATTTGTATATTTCTTAACATGCTCTGAAGCTAACAAAGCTGAATAATCAAAAAAGGGAGTAAGAGAGAGAGGAAAAAATGTTGATTGAAGAATAGCTCGTTAGTGAAGGGGAAGGGTCCCTTATTTGAGGAACCGTCTAAACTAGACCCCTCAGTGGGCCCGAGTGACGTGTTGACGCTGATTAACAAGGTCCGGCTTGGAGATCGCAGCCTTCCAGGCTTCAGTGAGGACGTTTGCGTCTCCAGCTGACAAAAAAATTAGAATGGGAAATAGGTGGAGGCCACGATAAGAAGAGCAGGCAGCCTTAAACAGGACAATTTGTTTATGAAGGACCAAAATGAACGAGCTATAAAATAGGCAGAAAAATGTCATTACCAAGTTAAATGACACGGTGAAAGTATCCGAAAGCTTATACTCGGAACTATATAGTCCGTAGATAGGCTCCCTAAAAACATATAAGCGACATTCATATCGTCCCGCCGACAGGGCGATACAGAGGCACTGTATCCGGTTCGGGTCCACTGCGAGATTCCGTTATTTAAGAGTCAGCGTTTCCGCCGCCAGAGTCGGAATCATTTCAGAAGACCCGAGCATTATTTGAGAACATTCGTAAGGAGATCGCTCTTTCGGCTTAGTTGAGTGTGCAAGTTCGCTTCTCGATGGAGTATGGAGGTCCAATCATTATATCTTGGTCGGCGTGCTGAGGTAAGCGATATCCATCCACTCTTCGAGAATGCGACCCGCATCACTATAGCCGCCCTGTACCGAAACACACTCGTCGCTGGCAGCAACCGCGAACCATTAAGACGTTGGAAACTTTGGGAATCTAATGACGGCACAGAACGTCTTCACTGTCCCTTCGACCGGCATTCAGCGGCCTTTCCACCGAAAAATGGTTTGCAAAGTTGCACGGTATGCGATGGTGACACGACTTACAGCCATCAAGCAGTTCCTATTATTATATGGACACATAGATGTCCTCGACATAGCGGATGCATTTGAATACACCTGTCTGAGAAAACTTACGATGCTAGAATACACACAGTTCGTCTTACCTAACGAAGCCAAGGAGTGTATAGGGGACGCTTTTTGTAGTATTTTAATGCTATTCGAGTAATTAAGACATAAATGTGAAGAATATATAGTGGACAAAAAGACTTATTGCCGCCGGTAGGCACCGCACATATAACCATAGGACAGTGCTTACGATGTTCTACTAATTGAGCTCCTGCGATAATCATCCTCCTGTCCAGATTTCGGGTATATCAGGAGCATTTAAACCTGGCAGTGTTAGGCATCGCCGCTTGTAGCCATGACAGGCGAGCATGGAGCACTCTTCTTTTGCCAGCTGGCGTCAAGTAGCACATGATGTTTTAACGAGCTGGCAGCTGCCTAACAAACCTTGATGCCTTCAGGTAGTATGCGACGGTTTATTGGTCAGTTGCCAGCTGGTAAAAGATAAAGTGGACTGGAAGGACGACTGCCGCTGTAGCTTCGACGCGTTCTCCGAAGGTTGTAGGTTCGGTGCTTACCGGTGGCCAGTTGTCTTTTTCGTCGGCTGTAATTTATTGAAATTTATGTCATAATTACCGATACTTAAAAGACCATAAATATCCTCTCATATACCTTCATTTGGTTTATTGCACGTAGGTTTCATTAGACTGTGTCTAACAAAGAAAATGAACCCTTGATTTGTTTACCTACGTTCGTTCACACATGTGGTCATGCAACATGATTTACTCTTTATAAATATAACTTTCGGAGTCATTATTCTACCCTTTAGATTCCCCGCAAGATATTCTTAAAGGGATATTCGTTTGTTCAGAAGTAGTAGGAAAATAAATAGACTGATGCCTACAATCCCTGTCTTGCAAACAATGTAGATGAGATAACTATATGAAGTCCGCAAAACGCCTATTTTTTCCAGAAGTGGGACAGCCGCAAACTGATATAAAATTTGGTGTCAGCTCAACTGAATCGCATACAACGAGCACATATCTACTTATCTACTCCAACGCGCGCATTAGAGAGGGAGCAGTATTAATCCAGCAGGAATGGACACTAGCGCCACTAAAGGCGTGGTCCTGCAAGACGCAATAATCTCGTCTCAGTATTAACTTTTTTTAAAGGCCCCCGAAGCATTATTCAGTATTTAACGACAGAAAGTGCAGCGCATGAATACTAGTCATCGTTAGGATCTTGTAGCCAGATTCCCGGTATTAATGACTGACAAGTGGTACTTACAAGACCGCGACATCTCTGTGCGGAACGAATATAAGCAGAGTGCTTCAAGTATACACATTTGACGCTTTGTATGATCTGGGTGCGTTTTCTATAAAAATACGATTGATGACAATGCTATTGTTTCGCTAGCTATCCAAAAGAAACTTTCGTTTAGCTAACAAGAATTTCATTAACACCTTAAGCATGCGTTTTTCATACACTCAGCATTTATCAGAGCGGACAATTCGGTGACTACGCCAATAATTTATTTTCGGACATACTTTCAAAGTATATATTATGCCCGGAGTACATTGCCATGTTATTTTTTAACTTGTTTCAGTTTGCTATAAATTTTCTTGATCATTTTTTTATGTTCGGCAACCAACGTTTTTCTTTGTTCGCTGCAGAACTCATACAAATAGAGAAGCCGAGGTCATATAAAACTCAACGTCTCCAAAGCACGCAAGGTAAAACAGAAAACAGAGGATATGAAGCAGATGATGTTTTTTTTTTTTTCGGAGCTACCACCATGGCAGCCATAATCATCTCACCATCTTCGTCCACCCTCTGTTCTTCCCAGCTCTGTTAAGCCCGCTGTAATCTGTTGAACGCCGTCATATACAGAGACTTCACAGCCGTAAGTTGACGAAGAGATAAGTTCAGTTGCACTGTTTCCGAGGAAGGATTGCCTCAGCAGACGTTTTTGAAACATCCCACCCCCTCCGCCAATAGTCATCTTCATTGATTAGCGCGTCTCAGATATTATGAAGAGTCACAAACCGGACGTGCATCTTGCTGACCTCGCAATCTCTTCGCTTTCTCCTTCGCTTTTTGAAGAACATTTAGTCGTACTCGTACGAGCGGACGTTCAAGTTTGATTCCCGGGTATAAATGAAATGTTGACGACGACAATCCGTCTCGTCACGCTCATTCTTTACAGAAAAACGCGTTTCAGTTGTATAACGGGTAGTTTCAACACAGGTGGGCACATTTGCTGCGAAGTATCAACTTGTAGCTCATTTATTCCTCAAGCCGAGTCCCCAAGTGCGCTTACATCGGCTCGTCACAGACTGGATTCTTCGTAGCAGTAATAATACACGCATATGTAACGCAGAAGCACGTAGGGGAACCTATATATGGTACTCTCCTTGTCTTTAGTGTAGCGTTCGATATATGAAAACTCTGCTTTAGTGGATTCTGCAAGGCAACGAAATTTCTTTGGCGACCCCTCCGAATATCAAGAGCGCAGAGAGAAATTTTCTGCGCCTGTTTATTCACAGCAGAGCTGTTTTGGTCGAGGTATGCCGGGTGTCGCGCATAGAAACTTATCCTCCTCATGAACCGGCACACGCTCAATCTCCGCCCACTTATTTCGTAGAGATGGTTAACAAGACAAGCTGAAACGCGGCCACCAGCTCTGCTGTGTCCCAGCCATTAGCGACTCAGTGCAAGCTGCGCAAATGTTTTTTTTTTCTCGAGCAATGCTTCCATTTTGCCCATGCTAAGAGTTCTTTTCATTATAAGGATTACTTTTTGCCTGGCACACGTACTTAAAACTTAGAGACGCAATACTGCAAAGCAAAGAGCAGGTACAGAAGGAATAGCGCAAGGTAACTGCATGCTCGCGAGAATGATTCTTAATATGGTTGTTCTCCAAGTTGACAGCAGACGTGGCTTCTAACAGAGTCTTCCGCGCCAGGAAGCATGGAGTTCAATTTGTCAAAGTACGCCGGGGCTGCCCTGCTTTATCTGGGCATCGCATATTTCCAAAGCTTCCTCCACGTGCCTTTACACAGGGACATACACAAAAGCTTCTAGTACTTGAGAGTGCCTCCTATAGTAACTTTGGATGGCACCTTGTGTCATTTTTTTATTCGCACACCTTTTAGTAATGAGCGCCTCCGTTGTCGGGCACGTTTTCTATTTTGCAAATCAGCTTCTGATATATAAAGTTTAACCATGCATATTCCTTGGCGTGCGATAAGCGAAGCTTCTCCTTAGACTTCATCGAGTATGCTTTTACTCGCTTTTTCTTTACTTGGAACACCACCTGCTTGTTTCATCCAAATATATTTATTGTAATTTCTAAGAGATACTTCCCCTTGTTAGTAATCGTCGCATACTCAATGAAAATGGTCAATTGCAGTGGACAGCAATTATTAACAGAAGCGACTACAGTCCTTTGAAAGATATTACATTCACTTGTTCACCTGAGTTAGAAAGTTGGAATTTTCACCAACAACGACGGACTGATGCTCCAATCATCTGCTGTCAGCAGTGAGCTCTTTACTGGCGATGAACCAGTGATTGAAAATGAATAGTAAGCTTCATTCCGGCCTGGTATGACGCCAGTTTTGTAGAAAAGCAAAGAACACAGCATAAGCATCTACAAAAACACTGATGCATTTATGGTCCTGATGGTCAATTGGAATGAAGAAATTTGTTCCGCCTGAATCTTTCTTGTTGCATGAGCAATAGCAAAATTCCATTTGCCTCTTCGTACTACCCTACTTGAAGAGAGCACAGTATGGACAGAGCATGGTGCCTACGGCTCCTCACGGCAACCACCAAGCGTCCAGCTTTGATGTAGTTTTCTCCGAAAGAGAAGCTAGCACTGTTCCCCCAAGTAACTTGATGATGATCAAACTCATTGCATTTACGTGACCACATCGAGCTGCCCTAGGTCGCTAGAAACCATCCATAAACATGAAAGAGTAAACTTAAGGTGTGCGAGTTCTTTCCGTATATCCCAGAGGCATTGCGATTTTCTTTTGCTTTTGCGAGGGGACGAACACTTGAGCGACGTGTGTCGGCTCTCCGTTGACGAGCATAGAAAAGTTACCGTACGCCTCATCAGACTGCCAAATGAATGGCTCTCACCATCTCTCCTGCAGCTTCACGCCTCTAGGGCAAGCTGTACGATGACCACGTCTACGGATCCCGAAAGGCGACTTGATCACTACACAGCAACAGCAGCAGCAGTAGTAGCGGCTGCTACTGCTGCAGTCAAGGCACTTTCCCTCGTCGTCTCTATTGGCAGCAACTTCGCCGGAAGGGCCCCGAGGAAACTTTGTGAGACAATCATTGTTACGAGCAGCTCTAGCAAAGAAGTTGCTCAGTGCTGTGAACCTCTTCTTTTGTAAGTTTTTGCTCTCTCCTGGGCCTCGTGCCTTCTTCTGGCTTCTGCACTCGGCCTATAGTCCTTGGCTGACAAAAGGACGATGATAACGGTGATTACCGAGTCTGTTGCCACTGACGCCTATGCATTGTTGGCTTCCATGTTTCCGGAGGCTTGTTTCTCGCGAATCAATTTAGAGCAAGAAAGGTAACGGAACGGAAGCATAGGGAAGAAAGGGGGCGTCTTGGTTGGAGTGCCTTTTACTCGTGCTGCCAGAAAGGCGTGTTTCAACTCCTCCGCTGGTGTGATTGGCATCTCTTTATGTGTGCCTGCGCATATATTTTTGTGTGTTTGCCTCGATACGAAAGCCGGTATACGATGAATAGGGTGACGTGTGCCCATGAAATACCCGGGACCTGTGTCCACTAGAGCTTGCGCAAACAAACTCGAGTCCCGAGAGTTTGATGGAGGAGTATTCCATATAAGGGAATGCAAGCTCAAGTTTACAGCGCGACGACAGCGCCGCGCTGCGGCTCTGGAGAGAAGCTCTAGTGCAACTTGGTGCATGCGCGACCGGCTCAGCCTGTTTGTCGGAAGCGGGAACACGCGCGCGCGCGCATTTCTCAATCATGCACGGAACTGGGGCGCCGTGCCAACGGCTTGGCGCGCTGAACCGAGAGCCTTGCTGTGCGAAGCAGCATTTCCGCGTTGGCAGAAGAGACCCCGCGGAAGCGCAAGCGAGGTCCGAAGTATTGCTGTGTCCTGGCCTGCATCAACAGTGCAGACAGCACCAAGGCACGCGATGCACGTGTGAAACTATCGGTTGTCAGACATGTCCCACGAGAAATAAAGGTGGTAAGCGTGAATAGCTGACAGCGCTGTCTCGCCTTCTATTTTGGCTGTCTGAGTTCATCGCTTTCGTTTACTTCGACTACATGAATTAGCACGTTACTCGGCGCATGCACAGCGACTACTGTAATGATTACTCGCTGTCTTCTCATAATAATAATATCTAGGGTTTAACGTCCCAAAACCACGAAATGATTATGAGAGACGCCGTAGTGGAGGGCTCCGGAAATTTCGACCACCTGGGGTTCTTTAACGTGCACCTAAATCTAAGTACACGGGCCTCAAGCATTTTCGCCTCCATCGAAAATGCAGCCGCCCCGGCCGGGATTCGATACCGCGATCTTCGGGTCCGCAGTGGAGAGCCATAACCACTAGACCACCGTGGCGGGGCACTCGCTGTCTTCTCGCATTGTGAAAGTCCAGTTACGGTTGTATGTGAAACAACTTTGTGTTTTGATTCCCCATGTTCGTGAGACCTACCCGTCGTTGTTGAACGTTCACACTCGCGTTAGACCGTTGGCGTTGCGCAGTTGGTTGAATTCAACTGAACTCGGCACATTGTCAGAAGTTCGGCGCCTGCAATTCACCCGTCGGGAAGGCTGCTTTATCACACGGGAACGGACGTGTGTGCATTTTCAGCAAGCTTTGACATCGTTCTGCAGGTTTGCTTTGTGTTTGTCACTTCATTAGGGCGATATTTAAGCCGCTAAATATCTGGCACCTAATACATGCTTTGCAATTGCAACCTTGAAGTAACCACCTTCTGACTTTGTGCGATTTTGTAGCCGCGTTCGCACAGCTGGCTTTATACGCCTGTCAAGTCGATATCCTCATAAAAAGAGAGTGCAAGCATGACGCGATAGCCGAAAAAACGACGCGAACAGTTCATCTTGCTTCACAGTGGTTAAACCTCAGCTAGCTGCCTCGCGTCTTAATCGGCGCGTGATTCTCCAGCGGCACGGAGGACTTGACTCTAACCTTCTCAGGAAACAGTGCCATGGCCGTATAATTTCTTTTTTTCGCACGCCGCAAACATTTGTTCACGAAAGTACACGGCTGCTACTGCAAGCATGCCATATCAAAACAACAATCATATGATTCGTAGTCTATACCGCAGAACATCGATAGCGTGCACGGCTTCGTTCCGGAGTGCATGTGGACCATTGCGCATCTTCCACATGACAGAATGAGACTTACCTCGAGGTATACGTCCTAACTGTGTAATCGCGACTTGGGAAATGCATTTCGCTTTGAGTCGGACGTCGTTGTCGTCGATCGTCTGCTCTGCACCGTAAACGTGATTGACGAGCCTTTCTCATTTTATCAAGCCGTTTTTGGGAAGCGCTAGTAAAGCTTGAAGATCCTTTTGAAGCCGCACTGCAAGTGGTACATTGTGAGGCGCCGCAAGTGCGCAGCGAGAGCTCTGCACGTGCACGGAAGCGAGCGGCAGCCCATTGGAGAGAAGAGAAAACGCGCGTTGCTTGCACCTACTTTGTATTTTTATGCTAGAGATGTCCCTGCCTATCAAGAGAAGCAGCGCCACTAAGCGATGCTTGGGAAGCCTATAGGCACCTACGCAGCTTCCCGCCAATGTGCACATCAAATAATGAAAATGTCTATGCGGTGAAAACGTCGGTCTTTCCTCAACTGAATTCACTTGCCTACCTTCATTCACCATCCACTTTGGTTTTTATGGTCGTTGTGCCCACTTGTTACCATTGTCTGGCATTGTTAGTAATATCCTAATATAAATAGCACCACTTGTCATGTGTTTTTACGGCCATTCGAAATACTACTTCACTGCTGCTTGGGAGATCATATTTTAAACTTTCAAGATGGGGCGAAAAGTTCTCAGAAAACGGCAAATAAATACAAAATACAGCAAGAAAAGTAGAAATCAATTAAATGTGAGACTGAGCAACGCTGAAGCGGCTTCCAGGAATACTGAAGTAGCTGCAAATTTTAAGCAACCCCTTTGTTGTTTCTTTTTTTGTATAAAAGTCATAATGAGTGGCTTATTAAGTTACATCGGTACCATCTCATCCACTGTAAAACAAAATTATGACCCTTTCCAGCAAAAAATTTGCTACCGCTACTACTGCTGATACGACGATGTTGACGAGGACGGCACAGGGTACACTAAGACGGCTCCACTGTTATATATATTCTTTCTTTTTCAATTTTGGTCTCCTGACGTCACAGTTATTCTGTTTCTAGCTGGATGTTTTCACGTAGCCTGCTTATGTTCTTTGCATACTTATATAACCGGAAATTCTTTCTTGTGATTCGCCACTCATTTACTGTCTGGCAAGTATTCTCTGTTTGCGCTCGTGATTCACCCTTACACTGCCTCTCTGTAAGAGTTCTCCTCACGTCGTTTCTAAGAGTGGCCTGCTAAATTCCCAAACCCGAACGTGCTGTTCTATCGAAGCCGCGTATATGCCGCTTAAGGATTAATTAATTTTTTTTCATTTTGCTTTTCTACGGCGTGTTTCCTATCAGTTTACTGCAAAAGCTGAAGTCACAATTCACGACGCTAGCATTAATAATAGGAAACGTTAGAACATTTACAATTCAGTTTCGGGATTACGAGTCTCGGAGCTAGGAATCACAGTAAAAAAGCCACAAACAAAAATTTCCTGTCAGGGGTCGTTTACCTTTTCAAGTAATTTTCATATCTAGCGATATCTACCGAAAGCACCAGTTTAAAGAAGCATAAAATGCTTGTCACACGGGCTTCTTTTGTCACATTACCGCACGGCTTCGATTCTGCACGAAAAGCTGTTACAATGAAACCCCACCATATCTTCAAAAACGTATAACGAAGAAATGAAGAAAAGCTATTAGCACCCCACGTAATGTGAAAATGAATGCTAGGTGTAGCTTCTTGCTGCGCGATGGAAATTTAGCATTGTTTCGCGCAGAGTTACTGCATATGTACGGATGCGTAATAAAGACAGGGTTGCACATTAATTTTCCAAACGTAGCTCCGCTGCCTTTTGCCGCGTGCCATCACATCGAACTCGAAATTCCTTAGAACACTCACCCTACCTATTTCATGCTATTGTACTCTAAAATTTCGTAGTGCACAGGGCGAATGGTGCGTGCACCGCTCGGTCACCAGAATCCGAATTCATTCAAACTCAGCCCCAAGTTAGAGCTTTTACTTGCGACCTCATTCGGAATCAAACTCACAAAAACTGCACTTAGATTGGATCACAAGCAGTCAAAAAACCGTTATTCTCCTCCACCATGCTCTCTGGGACTCAGACCGATCAACCTTTCACTCAGGCAGGCTGACCTACTAAAATTTTACACACCCTTACTCACCCACTATAAAGAGATTGAGGCAGGTCCACTGGCACTGCAGGCTCTACTCGATTACACTTTGTTAATACATAAATGTGGCATGTTCTTATTCCAACTAGTGTATGCTGGCAACAAGTAAATCTTTAAGATCAAGGCTTTACATTTACTGGAAAGAGAATAGCTGGTGCATTGTGCAAAGAATGAAAGGAATGCTGTAAGACGATTGGCTTACCTCCCTGTAGAAGACAACAACGCGAAGAGCTCATCCCGAACAAGAGCCTGTCGAAGTATTTTGGAAATGTCAGAGATACGGAACAATAGGTGTGTCGCTGTGCCGTAACCGCAGGAGGGCTATTGAAAAGAAAGTCAGCTAGCTCGTACCAGGAGGAGTTAGTATCGTGAAAATTCGCTGAAAGAACAGCCGAAGTGAACCTACGATATTTTCAGATGAAGACTCTTCGTGGATGAGGCCGAACTCTCTTTAACGCTACCTGGAAACCATCTTCAAGGGCTTCTCTCATTGAAGGAACCCGAGCACCACAATGGTGTCTCCATACAGAGTGGTACGCCACTTATCGCGTTTACGGAAAGAAGCGGTTCGCAGATATCAATATTGCTTGTGGCTGACTGTCTCTCAGCGCTTTTGCGAGAGACGATAGCGAGAATAATGAAACTGAAGGACGCAGTGTTGCTTTTTTTTTTCTTTTTACATATTGCGGGTAAAATAAACGCAGGGAACGGCTTCTTAATCCCGTTTTTTTTTTGTAGGCATGGCGTGTACTGAAGCAGCCACTATAAAACGCTGGGCGCAGGCTGTATGCTGAGGACGACGATGCAGACTTTTACACCGATCACCCAATGACGAGCATGGGACTCATGATAACAGACGGTGAATCTTTACGACCTAGCTCAACTTTCTCTTATTTTTATAGGGATTCAGGCAAAGAACCTGTTGGCAGGAGGATTACATAAGGACCTATGAAGTTAAGAGAGACTAGGAATTCACCAAATAAATGAAAATACGTAGTGAGAAAGCGGCTAGACAATCACAAAAATGTTGTCTTGAGCTGGTTGGGAAAAAGTGTGCCTTATCTCTTTTTCTTTCCGTACCTCGCAACACCGCAATGCTTTCTCCAAAATATAACAGCGCGGATTAGTGTGGCACCAACTTAGAATGATAAATTGATATATCAGTACTAAACAATGCTGCATCTTTCTAGGAGGAGCATTCTTAGGAGAATAATAAGTGATATTACGCGGGACTTTAGAAGTCGCCATGTCATTCTATTGTGACAAATCAGCCGAGGATTCAGATTTCCAGAACGTCATAACTACATTCAAGTAGGCCTTAGAAGAAAAAGATGTTTGAGCAATGAGGTGGTAAGCACGCGCTAATGCATACATTCTCTATTATTGGCATGAAAACACACGACGAACACTTCGCACAAGGATGAATATATGATCGTGTATGAAGGCACAAAAAAGCAACCTTAAGAAAATATGTGCAAGCTCTCATTGGAAAAACTCTCATTAGTAAAGGAAATGCTTCAATGCCCCCAAATACTTGCAGATGGAAATGTTGAAGACTTGCCTTCACAGAACGTTCCTCAGCTCTGTTCGATAAGTATTGTAAACACTATCTGCCAAGTGGCTCCCTACGTCTGTATTGAGCGTATTGAGTTACGGCAGTTAAAGGAGCACTGACACAAAAATTTTGCACCTTGTTAAATGCGAAGCATTTCTTAGCGAACCTCTGGCACTTTGAGCGTTTCTATCTACGTATCTATCTATCTATCTATCTATCTAGCCGCCTACGTCTGGGTGATCTCATGATCGCCTCCTTAACTTCGTGTAGACCAAAATTCGCATGGGAGGGTAAGAGGATTTGACGAATATGATTACCGGGTCATGAAATGAATAACGTTAAAATCCTGTCGCGTACGTCGTCAAACCCTTTCCACTAGACACGTGTGGCACATACCCGTTTACCACGGGCCGCGGTGTACGGGTATGCGCCACAGGTGACTGACAGTTTATATCTACCCAGGAACGGCGAGAACAGACGTTGGTAACTTAAATGCTAGAGCGTTAAGGAAAACCAACATCGACAGCGTTGACTCAACGAATGGAATTAATAAAAATAAGCATCCCAGCAGGAATCGAACCCAAGCATTCTGCGTGGCAAACAGGTATTCTACCACTGCGCCACGCCAGGTCTATAAACTGGCTTGGAAAAACAGCCTACGCAGGCGTACTATCGGTGCAGCGTCAATTGTGGTTGTGGTGCTGGCTATCTAATTTTACAAGACAGCAATAAACACTACATGATACTCCTACGATGTGTACTCCTACGATACAGGCGTCATATCAGATGAACGTCTGTAGTTCCAGTGTTGGCTCCTCTTTTATAGCAGTCTAATAAACATTACATTTGTATTCCTATGATTCAGGAAGCTATATTGAAGCATTGCTCCACCTCGGAGGAATGCATTAACGAATGTTACATATTAACACATACCATCCCACTGTGGCACATACACGTTTGAGTGTGAAGAAGAAGAGAACGTTTTTGCTGCTCTGGTTCTGGGGCAGACGTCGGCTCCTGGTTCTCTGTCTTGTTTCGCCCGCGACATTACTGGTGGAGGTGCGGGGTACATGTACCTTGGCTCCCAAGTGTCAGCCGTCACTCCACGCACCTTGGAGACAGCTACAGCTCCCAGAGCAAGAAGCAGCCGCCGCCTGCGAGGATTACCCCCCGAATTTGGTCCCTTGTCATCGAGACTTGAAAAGATGACGACTCCGACGACAAGCCAGGCGAGTCAAACTACCGATGCGCATTGTTCTCCTCTCGCGCATGTTTTTCATGCGCCACAAACACCAAGACCATTCCATGGAGACATTTTCGAAGATGTGGATGACTGGCTCGACCACTTTGATCGGGTTGCCAGCATCAACGAATGGGACGATGTTCGCAAGCTGCGGAGAGTTTACTTCGCATTGGAAGATTCTGCGAAAACGTGGTACGAGAACCACGAGGGCTCCTTTGCGACATGGCAAGAGTTTAGTCGACAGCTCCGCGACGCGTATCGCAACGCCGAAAGGAAGGAGAGAGCTGAACAAGCCATCTCGTGTAGGAATCAGCGGCCGAACGAGCGAGTTTCAATGTTTGTCGAGGACATGCTTCGACTCTTCCGGCGCGCAGACCCTGCCATGTCAGAGGAAAAGAAGGTGCGGCACTTGATGCGCGGAGTGAAAGAACAGCTTTTCGCTGGACTCGTGCGCAATCCACCGACAACTGTGGCCGAGTTCATCAGTGAGGCAACCACGATGGAGCGTACTCTGCAGCAGCGGTCGTCACAGTACGAACGCAACGACATCACAGCCACTGCATGCTCCATCGGATCTGACAGCGAGAGGCAGGCCCTCGCAGACTTCATACGAAGTATCGTGCGGGACGAACTGCGACAACTCCACGCAGTAGGAGCCCAACCACCTGTGACTGCACTCGCGGACGTAATCAGACAGGAAATAAGGCAGACGGTCGCACCTCTTGCGCCGCTCGCACCACCAATACCTAAGGCCCCCGTCCTGACATATGCGGCGGCACTGCGATCTTCTGCGCCACCAGCACCGGGTCTCACTATGCGGACAATGGACCAGGCTACGCACCCATTCCCGGACACCGCTTCGAGTCCGCCTCCCGGGTCAAGGTTTCCGAGCGCACCCACATATCCGCCGTCTGCCTCGAGACAAAATGCTAGCAAGGCAAGTGTGTGGCGCACGTCGGATAATCGTCCGCTCCGCTACCACTGCGGCGAAGCGGGTCACGTGTATCGCAACTGTCAGTACCGTCAAATAGGTCTCCGCGGCTTCCACCCTGATGCTCGATGCCCACGCTACGGTGAGCGCCCCCGCGAAATCGAGGCGTATCTCACGGGCCAGCGAATTCCTTCGACTGTTCAGCGCCGCCAATCGAGATCGCCATCGCCTCGCCGGTCAGCATCACCTAGCTTGCCCTCGTCGTCTTACGCTCCTTTCAGGAGCCGTTCACCGAGTCCCCGCAGGGGAAACTAGGAACCGCGACTTCTGGGGGTGAAGTCGCTGACCGACGAACTTTGAAAGAACCTCCCTCGACGCAACGACCCGACGACGACCGTTCCGGTTTTTCACTATTTTCCGACAAGAAAAAGATCGTTTCTGCTGACATCGCCGTATTCGTGGACAACCATGCTGTCACCGCCCTCGTTGACACCGGTGCCGACTATTCTGTTATGAGCGCCGCACTGGCATCTGAAATGAGAAAAGTTATTACACCATGGCAAGGACCCCAGTTGCGCACGGCAGGTGGCCATCTGGTGATGCCGACTGGAATGTGCACGTCACGTATTCGAATCAGTGCGTCGACATTTACAGGGTCTTTCCTCGTGTTGCCTGTCTGCTCTCGGCCAGTCATCCTGGGAATGGACTTTCTTCGGGAATACGGCGCCGTCATTGACCTCCGTGAATTACTTGTATCATTCGAGGAACCTTTTCCTGCTGCCGCTGAGAGCACGGAACTACCGAAGACAGCGTTACGTGTTGCCGATGATTCTGTGACTCTGCCGCCTCGAAGCAGTCTCTTTGTGACTGTGGAATTGGGACAGGACGTGTCCAACGCTGTAATTGCGGAGGCAAATTTGTCTTTCCTTCTTTCACGACAAATCTGCATTGCCCGAGGAATCATTCAGCCTAGCAACAGACGAGCTCACCTGCTGGTCACGAACTTCAGCGACGAATATCGTCATCTTGCCAGACGCACCGCCATTGCATACTTTGAGGAAATTGCCGACGCCCAGGGTTCATCAACATTGGCTTCACTTTCGTCTGGCGACCATTCTACCGAGGACTTCACGAGCACTCTCGACGTAAGCCAAGGTCTACCCTTAGCACAACGAGAAAGCCTTTTGCGTATGCTCGGCTCATTTCAAGACTGCTTCGCTACAACGTCGAAGGTTAAACAGACACCGCTTGCTCAGCATCGTATTATCACCGAACCCACCGAACGACCTATTCGACAACATGCCTATCGGGTGTCGCAAAAGGAACAAGACGCTATACGTGACCAAGTTCAGCAGATGCTTAAAGACGACGTCATCCAGCCATCGACCAGTCCCTGGGCTTCACCAGTTGTGTTAGTAAAGAAGAAGGATGGTACGTTGCGCTTTTGCGTCGATTATCGGAAATTGAACAAGGTCACCAAAAAAGACGTTTATCCTCTGCCCCGAATAGATGACTCCTTGGACCGTATACGCAATGCCAGATATTTTTCCTCCATGGATTTGCGTAGTGGCTACTGGCAAATCGCAGTTGACGAGCGTGACCGCGAAAAGACGGCTTTTATTACTCCTGACGGCCTCTACGAGTTTAAGGTCCTGCCTTTCGGTCTATGCTCAGCGCCAGCTACTTTACAAAGGATGATGGATTCGGTTCTCACAGGGCTCAAATGGAAGTCGTGTCTCGTTTACCTTGACGACGTGGTGGTCTTCGCCGATACGTTTGAACAACACGTCCAGCGCCTGCAGACGGTCCTTCAGGCAATTAGAACAGCTGGGCTTTCTCTCAAACCTGAGAAGTGCCATTTTGGATACGAAGAACTGAAATTCCTTGGCCACGTTGTGAGTCATGCCGGCATCAGCCCAGACCCCGAGAAAACCAGCGCCGTTGCCGCATTTCCCGTGCCCACAAATAAGCGCGACCTACGCCGATTTCTCGGGCTCTGTGCGTACTACAGGCGTTTCGTCAAAAATTTTTCGAAGATCGCTGAACCCCTCAATCACCTTACAAAAGACGGCGTCCCGTTTGTTTGGGGTCAGGATCAGCGCCATGCCTTCGACACCCTCCGAAACCATCTCCAGGCTCCACCTGTACTGGGTCATTTTGACGAAAACGCTGACACAGAGTTACACACAGACGCCAGCAACGTCGGTCTAGGCGCCGTATTAGTTCAGTGGCATAATGGCGTAGAGCGCGTGATTGCTTATGCGAGCAGAACCTTATCACCTGCTGAGAAAAACTATTCTGCTACAGAAAAGAATGCCTAGCTGTTGTCTGGGCCATAACAAAGTTTCGACCATACTTGTACGGCCGCCCATTCAGGGTAGTGAGCGACCACCATTCTCTTTGTTGGCTCGCGAATCTCAAGGATCCCTCAGGTCGTCTCGCACGATGGAGCCTTCGGCTACAAGAATTCGACGTCACCATCGTACACAAGTCTGGGCGGAAACACACCGACGCTGACTGTCTTTCACGTGCGCCAATTGGAAATGCCAACACTGACCTTGAAGACGACGACACTTTTCTTTCCGCCGTGTCAGCAACCAGCTTGGCTCAGCAACAACGTGAAGACTCGGAGCTCAGCCCGCTCATTGACTACCTGGAAGGGCGCACATCCCAACCTCCTCGAAGTTTCGCACGCTCGGTAGCCTCCTTTTGTTTCCGGGATGGCGTCCTTTATAAGAAGAACTTTGCCCATACGCAAGCTACATACCTGCTAGTTGCGCCAACCACGCTTCGTGACGACATTTTACGTGCTTGTCACGATGAACCATCGTCTGGACACCTTGGCTATACGCGCACGTTGCAACGGATTCGCCGCTCCTACTACTGGCCACGTCTCGCGAAGACTGTGAAGCACTACGTTCGCACATGTCGCGACTGCCAACGACGTAAGACTCCACCTATACGACCAGCGGGACTGCTACAACCAATAGCCACACCGAAGGCGCCTTTTCATCAGATTGGCATGGACTTGCTGGGATCATTCCCTACGTCTTCGTCTGGAAATCGGTGGATTGTGGTCGCTACCGATTACTTAACACGGTACTGCGAAACAAAGGCACTTCCAAAAGCTACCGCAGCAGACGTCGCCCATTTTTTCGTTAACAGCGTCGTCCTCCGTCACGGAGCGCCAGCTGTCGTCATCACTGATCGTGGGACAGCTTTCACCGCAGAGATGCTGCAAGAAGTATTGAGGTTAAGTGGCACGGAACATCGCAAAACAACGGCCTATCACCCGCAAACAAACGGGCTGACTGAACGACTGAACAAGACGATTGCAGACATGCTGTCAATGTATGTAGCCATTGACCACAAGAACTGGGACGATATCCTTCCTTATGTCACTTTTGCGTATAATACTGCAGTTCAAGAAAGTACCGGTTTCACCCCTTTTCGCTTAGTCTACGGTCGAGAGGTCACCACAATGCTCGACGCCATGCTCCTCCCCGACAACCTAGGAATGTTTTACACGGATGCTGCGATGTTCGCTCAACGCGCCGAGGAGGCCCGTCAACTCGCGCGACGCCGTATTCAGAGTCGCCAAACTGCAGACGCACGCCGCTACAATCTTCGTCACCGAGAAGTTACTTTCAATCCTGGTGATGAAGTCTGGGTGTGGACCCCCATCAGACAGCGCGGCCGTTCAGAAAAGCTGCTGCGCCGCTACTTCGGACCTTACAAGGTTGTACGACGTCTCAGCGACGTTACTTATGAGGTTCTTCCAGAAGGCACCTTGAGACGTTCCCGTCGCCTTCCACAAACTGAAGTCATCCATGTTTCCAGGCTGAAACCGTACTTTTCCCGCTGTCACTCGACTGTGGAGTGCCATTGACTTCATTGACGCCTTAGTGTGTGTCCCCTTGTTTTCTCTTTTTCGTTTTGTTCTTTGCTGTTATTTGACTCATAGTTTGACAGCAGCAGACTACGTTCTTTTGTGTTACGACACATTTATTTCGCTTGTATAGTATCATTCTTCACTTTTCTTTTGCCCTCATGTACAGCATCGAGACGATGCTTCTTTGGGAGAGGGGGTAATAACACATACCATCCCACTGTGGCACATACACGTTTGAGTGTGAAGAAGAAGAGAACGTTTTTGCTGCTCTGGTTCTGGGGCAGACGTCGGCTCCTGGTTCTCTGTCTTGTTTCGCCCGCGACAATATGATACCCACATCACCGCACCGTAAAGTGCACTTCGTCCACCAGAACGACGCAGTGTCCTCCTCATTTCTTACGAGGCTGGGCGATGGCCTCATGCTGGCCGAGGATGATGCCAGATTAATTAACAGCCGCTTTGTAGACTAGGCTACGTAGGCCACATACGCCCAGGTAGTCTATGAATACGACAAACACCATCCACTGAAGTTGGTCTACGTAGCACTATCCAGGCCTACCAGCCCCGACGGCCTATACCTCACCAACACGAAGGGTGGCTTCAGGTTCGGACATGTCGCCGGCTCTGTCGACAGATAATTTGTCGACGAAATGACCGAGGCATCCACGAATTATAACAGCTCTAGTATACCACATACTTCATTACACATGGACCCCTCGTCACCACGATCACGACCACATCCTATAACAAGTCAAGACCAGCTGCTGGTGCTCACTGATCACGGTGATGATGCCCTTGTTCAAGAACTGTCAAGAACTTCTTGCACACATGCACACGGGTTCGTGAAACGTGCGTGCGTTCTCGGGACACGTATAAGCGCTACATATCAGCTTACCGCTTCTGGATTTGGTAATACCCACGTTGCCATTGGCAGCGTTACCCAACCGTAAACAACTGGTTATATAACACATATGCGGCTCTTCAACATGTATATGTGTGCGTATAAAATATATACAAATCTTTAGCGTCATTTTGTAACGTGTCGCTCAGTAAAAAAAGTTACGCCACAGTCACCTACCCGCCGCATGCTTCGCATAACATCGACTCTCACGGTAAGTGGGATCTGCCGAATTTTTTTTTTGTTGCAATAGATAGCTTATGATCCACTTATCACGGCTGCAAACCTCGTTTGCGCGAGTGCGCGACGGTTATTTATTTAGAGACGTTTTTAGAGCGCCCACTCGCAGTTTCGGTTTCAAAGAGCACCGAGCTAGGCAGCGTCCTCCGGGGGCCGGGAAAACACAGCTGGCCACGTGAACACGCAAAATTGTGACGTAGGCGGCGCGCGAGCGTGGATGCGGTGGGCGCCGAACCAGGTCAAGTGGCGCCAGCTATGGAGGATTAGAAACAACTAACAAACGCGTAATCTATGTCCTCCGAGCATTCGGAAGCGCCCATCTCGACTCGCTAAGCTTACAGCATGGATTATTTGAATATGGCTCTCAAAAACGGCGCCGTATCGGGACGAATACATTACTGTCGAAGCTTAAGGACATGAATCTAAAGCAAATGGAAGCATCAGTTCGGAACTTACACGTTACAGAGCGCACGGCGGCCACTTGATAGATTCGAAGTGGACGACAACCGCTTTTGGCAGTGCTGCCATGTTTTTCGGAGGCGCGAATGCCTCGCCGGCGAAGCTTGACGTGCAAGTTGGACAGCTCTCGCGCGTGCGGCGACGGCCGACGTTCTGCGGCACCGCGCCGTTGCGGCAGGCTTGCCGCTAGCGTGAGCGGGCCATAACATCTGCCAACGGGCACGACGAGCGAACAGCGGAAGAGAACACAACTAGAACACGTAAAGCCGCAGGTATGGAGGAAGAAATGGCAGGTACCACGGCACAACCAGCCACCAGCCAACACAAACTCGTGACGTAGGTTTGTTTACACACACCCCGCGTTGATGTCGGCGTCGCGAAGCGCTCGCATCTCGCTCAGTCGCGCGGCATGCACTTTAAAATTGATTTTAAATATGTTCTAGGCTATATTGGCCCTTGATATTTCGTAGACGTTGTGTACGGCTCCACATACATCTATTTCACTCATTATCTCGCCTTCGAAATTTTGTGTCAGTGCTCCTTTAAAGCGGTATATCAGATCATACCCTGCAGTAAAGTAATGCGCTTCGTCTACATGACTTAATCGGCATGCATAAAACATTATTCCACTAAAGCTACGAAATCTAAGTAAAAATTATGTTATATACTAGGCACAGTGTACCACACGCTATAGTAGTCGTTTGATTTAGTGGTGTTTCGAGCACTGCTAAGTGCAACAGTGGGTATTTTGTTTAAAATAGGGATCCCCGTATGTATTGTCGCGTGAAAGTAGCAAAGCATGCAAAAATTCAGCGACGATTACGATAGTGCCTAATGCGAATTCTGAGCGGATCTTCGTGTTGCGGCAAGGTCAACTGTGCTCGAAGCTTTGGCTTTCCGCAAGGTATCGACTATGCCATGAATCATAATTTTTGTGAAGTAGGAACGCACCCACTACTCTGTTGTATTATGTGCACTTTGCGGATTTTGCATGTGGCTGATGACAATGAAGAACTATGACTGAGCAAATTGTAGTGGGTGGAATGCCACCCGAACACTCGTTGCGGAATACGCATCGGGTGACGCCTGGTTGTCACTTTACTCTTCTACCACGCTGTATTACATCAACAAACCCAGCGCAAAAACCACGGACACGGAAAAGGAGCGCACTGCACAGCGCTAACTATCAACTCTGCTTTGTTGAAGAACACACATGCATATAGACTATTTTACGGACGGGGTTCAGTGCCGCCATGCTGGGCTGTTAAGGTTGCCGTTTTAGGGGCGAAGCCCCTTAGGGTGTTGGTCGTCCCCTGCCCTGTAGTAGTAGTAGTAGTAGTAGTAGTAGTAGTAGTAGTAGTAGTAGTAGTAGTAGTAGTAGCATGTAGCTACCTCTAGTTTATGAATGTTACAATAGATGGCGCTGTGTGTATACGAGTAAAATTGCAAATAACAACACTAGATGGCGGTATGGTTTTCTTGTAGGTAAATTCCCTTTGTCTACCTCTATAGGGACCTTACTTGTAGTTGATGATCAAAGATGCGAGATGGCGCTGTCAGAAGCGCGTCGTGAAGCTGCGCGACGCCGCCGCCAAGATCCTGCCGTACGAGAGCGAGAGGCCGAAGCTTGTCGTCTGGCTGCGCGACGACGCCGTCAAGATCTCTGCGTTCGAGAACGAGACGCCCAAGCGGCACGGCAACGGCGCGAGGACCCTGCGTACGAGGGCGCGAGGCCGAGGCGGCACGTGAACGGCGGCAAGAGGAATATGCACAAGCTTTATGTGCAGTAAACTCCGCGCATTGTTCGCAAAGCCGGAGCACTTGTACGATCGCGTTCCGTTGGCTTTCGTTGGGCATGCTACCGAGTTCGCGTCGGGGAACGCGAAGAGGAACGCTACGCGCGTCGTGTCTTCCCTCTGGCCTTGCCGTTAATTCTCACAGGGCGAGCGGAGAACGCGGTCACTCTTGGCGCGCTTTCTGTTTCGCTCGGGAGCGGACACTTTCCCTGCATTTCACCGATCACAAAGCGGTGGTAATGAAGGGACCACGTAAACCAACAATACAATAAAAGCTTGATGTTTAATATATACACGGTGTTTCACACTCCTTATATGATGTACGGGGCGAATTTCACGGAAGAGTTTCACGGTTTACCGGTGATTCCCTCCGGAGCTTCACTCCACTCATCATCATTCACCCCGTGGATGTGCTGTGATTTTTTATCTCGAACAACTGAGTGAACAGCGCTACGGTGGGCGAATACACATGAAAACAGTTGGGTTGGTGCATCCGGCGTTTCGTGGCTTTTTCAGTTCGCGTCACGGGATACAAAAATAATAAGAGATTCGTTTAATAGCCCATGATAGCCGCGCTCATATGCCTTACGTAACATAGTCTATATACTCATCAAAAACAGACGCGTGATCCGAAATGAAAGAAAAGAGAACTTCTAGTGATTGCCAATGAGGAAATCTAATTCGATATTATGCTACAATACTGACGGCCTCGCGACACATGCTTCACCAAATTTTCTGATAAAAAACGCCTCTTCCATCTCTCGCTCCGTCTTTTCTTTTATTCTTGCGAGCACATTTGTTTCCGTCAGCTTAGGCGCGCAGCTGCACTCCCTGCAATGCAGCGAAAGATTTGAACACGGCGGTCCACTCAGAGGCCCTGTGGTCAAATAATTTGTTATTTATACAGCGATCCGTCTGCCCGACATAGCAATTTCCATATTTGAAAGTTAGTTGATTGCGTCAAGAGAGTGATATATAACATACATTTGTCACGTGGAAATTATGTCGGGCAGACGGAGCGCTGTTAAAATAATACATTATTTGACCACACGGCCATTTTGAGTGGGCCGCCGTATTAAAATATTTTGCTGCATTGCAGGGAGTGCGGCTGCGCGCCTAAGCTGACAAAAGCAACTGAGCTCGCAATATTAAAAGAAAAGACGGAGCGAGAGATTGAAGAGGGTTTTTTGTCAGAATAATTGGTGAAGCATGCATGTGTCGCGAGGCCGTCAATATTGTTGCATAATATCGAATTAAATTTCCTCATTGCCAATTACTAGATGTCCCCCTTTATTTTGTTTCGTATGGCGTGTCTGTTTTTCATATATATGCGCGTGTGTTCTTCAATAAATCTGAGTTGATAGCACTGTGTAGTGTGCTCGTTTTCTTTGTCCGTGTTTTTTCGCGTTGCGTTTAATGATGTTACCGTACTTACTTGCCCAGCAAGACACCCTTCTGCTGTATTGCACGTGTTAATGCGATTCCTCGCCCGCTATGACACTTGTGTAGGGGCCATTTTGCGAATGATCTTCACGCACCAGCGTGACTGTGGTAGAATACTCGTGCCACGCAGATGGTCCGAGTTCGAATCCCATTAGATCCTGGGTATTTTTCCCATTTTTTTCATGTCTATCGGTTACGCCACCGACGGCGACGGCAACGGCGACGGCGACGCCGCTCAACGCAGGAACGGGCGCCCAAGATCTCCGCTATAAATGTTCATCTAGGACTACATTTGTATGTTCCATGATCTGGCATGATATGTAGTTTTGTTTGTGTGAGCGAAAACATGTATAAACATAAATGTCTTATCAGCCCTGACTATTGTCGTGAAAGTACTCTCCTACCAGTTCGGAGAAACCAATGAAATGAAGAGATTACAGTGTACGTGCGAAGTGTTTGTGATTCTTTTTTAAGTTTATCAGTGCCATCCTCTTTTTTTGTCTTCCAGCTGCAATAGAGTAAACGCCCCAATCACTCTCAAGCGCCTCGAAAGTGCACACGCAACGCTCTGAAGACGTCTATACACGTGATTATTTGACGCGTGCTATTGAAACGAGGAGTAAACAGAACGCGATTTACGCAGCAGTGTTCACAAAGTTTATTTCGGAAAAGCGCTGGCAGCCTCCATCTCGCTGTACTGCTTGAGACGAAGTCGGAGATCAGGGATAAACTGGAGATCATGGAAAGCAGACCTTTCTGTTTTCTTATTAGGCGGGGGGGCGGGGGGGCTGAGATCTCGTCACTTTTGAGAGAGAGAGATAAAAAAGGAAGGCCGGGAGGTTGACCAGATATTAGCATCTGATTTGCTACCCAGCACTGGGGTGGGGAAATGGGGTCCAGAAAGAGAGTCTAGACTGAGAGAGGGAGAGGGGGAAAACGAGAAAAAAAACGTACGTACAGACACTTTTTACTGTCAGGGTCAAGAAGGAGGTTGTAGAGCACCTTATTTCGGCTGAGCGAAGCGTGCACCGGATACGTGTGTTTTAAAACTATGGCGCTCACCAACGCTGGTGAGCGCCTTAGTTGCAGAAAATAACACCTTTCTCAGCAATCTCTCGCCTTCTCACATACGTGGGGTCTCGCAAATACGTGGAAGGACCCTCCGCTGAAATTTTCTCAATTGTTCGCATCTAGCGTTGTTATATTACTAGTTCTTTAAGCTAATGACACAAACGTATTCTCCCAGTGGACAGTGATGAATTCACATGTCACGCACTTTGTTTCCTCACCCAGTTTTACGCAAGCATGCTAATTCACGTGTGAGCATTTATCTTTAGAGCTTGCAGTCTTCACTCTAACGTCGGCGAGGGGGCAGAATGCTCATACTTGAAAATAACACGAAAGATGTATTACGGTGAACCAAACAAGAGGTTGATGCAATTGTGACATCTTAGCTTTATATGCATAAATTATTTCGCTACAACACAAACACGTAATTAAGAGGTGGAGCTGCGACGTGAATGGCGGATGCATGGGATAATTGTTAGCAACATAAACGAATATTTTTTTCTCGGCAAATAAGACTGAAAATGTCACAGTTATTGATGATTTGCCCACAGTTGCAGTCGTTGTTAAGTGTGATGCAGACTTCATATGCTTCCATTTTATACTAACAAATATTTCCCTATACCTGGATTTTTTCGTAACATTTTATGTGAGTCACATTTTTTTACAAAAATAATGTTTTGAAGCATGTCTGCTTTTGTGTTGGTATTTGCTCCGTATAGCTCTCCTTACTAAGTAATTTTCGCTAAAAGAATCAATGATCTGTTTTTTTTTTTCAGCACGCAATTGCGCCATAAGCACCTTGTCTCTCGAGATCAGTAATAACTAATATCTTTATAATTCCATCTTTTCACTAGAATTTGCTTGTCTATGAAGCGTAAGGAAGTCCCTCGATAACGGTTTCGCCTCAATGTCGGTATGACGCAACGTTTTATTTTGTCTCTCAAAAAAGTATGATTTAATGGGCTTTCATTACTGATAGGGTATGCCTCGAGACCTCAATGTCGTTGACCCCACCGAAATGTTAATTTTGTCCTTTCTTTTCGATGTTTTCAGTGCATTAACAAGATTAACATGCCTGAAACATCGTTTCTGCACTCCTGAAGACATCTGGTTACGATATTTTATAAAATACCGCGAGGCACGCTATCTAAGAAAACATTTCAATTTTTCTCTCCGAATCGATGGCGTTACCTAGTATACTTTTTCAGTAATATTTTTATGCTTCCGTACAAACGCGTTGAAATGCCTCATTACCGCGCCTAATTAGAAGACTATATTATGGTAATTAATATTATGCTCTGCAGGCTCATAAAAGAAACCCATCTTATCCCATTGGTCATAAGCCACTTGAAACACTACTTTAAAGCCCACGAAGAACTTCTGAATACAAAGCCGAGCTTATTCATCTGCAAGCGGTTCCAGAACAGATGCTGGAGCGTCCCATTCAAATCGAAAGAGAGACGCCCGTTGCAAACTGGCGCTAAGCGTTCCTGGCAGTGCGAATGGTTTCAGTGGGACTTACAGTTAGTTGGGCGTGCTGTTATGGAAGGGCTGCAGTGTTAAGAAAGTAATGCAACAGCAAAAAAAAAAAAAAAGGAAAAACGAACAGACTTGGTGTGTTAAAAGTCCTTTATTGTTTTTTTCTGTCGCGCTGTTTTTTTAAAAGTTGTTGCAGTGTCAGCCTATTCTTAGCCCTGAGAAGTCTTGCAATCGGAGTTTGAATCGAATGAACCGTTCATGCAGCTGTCGCCATAACAGCCGCATTCTTAGTTTTCGTGCACTACGCAAACTAATTATCAGGCCATGAACAATAGGCTTTGGTCTTGCGAAGATTAGGCTTACATCATTTTTTATACATATTCACCTAAGAAATACGAAAGTCATCGTCCGACATATGCATTGTGAATCGTGCCTGCGTCCAAAGTCAGTAATGTTTTTTTCGCAGGATGGGTTTTCGAAAATATTGTTAAGTGGGAATACCCTTCCATTTCGTTCAAACACTGTCCCTCATCCGCTTCCAACTGAATGCACAAACAAATTAAATACAATTGTTCTTACCATCTTCTACGTGAATTTCGATAACCTTACTGAGAGCTAAATGTTCCTTCTATGATACGTACGGTTTGATATGTACCAGTTATTTCGTAACAAGAATTCTTTAAAATTCGGAAAATCTGATAACATGCCGCAATGAGTTCTAAGTCTCTTAGAGAGAAGAAATAGTGTCGTAAAACTGTGTAAACTGTTTCTATTTGGATAGCTGATAAGAAAAATATTCGTCTACAATATCAGCCGTAACAGTAACTCTTTCACCGCCGCTTCTGAAGCGCGCAAAAGCTTTCTGTATGCAGTAATACGCTTTGTCCCATTTTGAATTAGGTATGGCTGTATTGATATAGATTCTCTAGCAAATGCACATTGTTGCAGCTGAACAAGTGTGAAAGAAAAACGGTTTGGAGCGTAAAACGCAATAAACCATTTACCGTAAAAACACTCCCGGCCATGCATTTAAACGATTGATTGCGCCCTCGACAAAACAGAAAAAAGTGGAACGTCCACAGTGAACAAAAATGCTACATTAAAGAAGCGCACACAATTTCACTGTAGCAAAAAGATAAAGAAAAGTTGCTTAAGAGGAAATAGAAATAAGACAGGAATTCTATGGTAATACTAGAAGCGATAAATTGTCATATTTGAGTAATGTACACGAGTGTATAAAAATCTGTATCATAATAAGGCCAGATAGATGTGTCCAACCCTGACAAGACATAATCAGGTAATTAAAATACCGTCAATTTGTCATCAGTCACAACACACGGAGTCTTCTAGATTAGTCTTCACAGATTCTAATTTCTAATGCCTAACTAATGCGAGTGATCAAGGCGAGAAAGAAACAAGGAAGAGTTGTGTGCTGTGACAAAAAAAAGCCGAGAGGAATAAGAAAAAAAAAATGTCGTTGCATATCTCCTCGTGATTACTGCACTAGACAGGCCAATGAACAAAAAAGATACAAATGGACCCTACCAAAGCCACAAAGCCACAAGAAAAAGCAACCAGCATTGTTTGAAAATTAGCAGAAACAAAAAGCAGGGATCAACTATGACGAAGAGCAAACTGTCAAGTAGGAAAAGGTGGGAGCTAAGACAGGAATCAGTGGCGAAGTAAACCCTTCTTTCTTATTTTCGGATGCCCCCTCAGGCGTAGAATGGGCGCTGCATGACAAAAAAAGCGCCTCTAGGAAATCGAGAGGCTTTGTCCAGAGTCACGACAGAAAAAAAAAAGAAGCCAGCACATTGAAAACAAAAAGACGCGAAAGTAGTGGCGCCGTCGCGTAGCTAATTAGGCATCCCAATCGCGCCTGTTCTCTCAGCTACGGTCCTGGCGTGCTCGCCATGTAACCGGACCAATATTGAAATGTTGGAGGTGATCCGGACACGAGCGTATAAAAGACGAAATTATTGTGCTTCACGATTCACCCCAGCTTTCCTTAGGAAAAGGGCGCATCCGGTGTCTTGCTCCCGGGCGAGACTTTGCAATCAGAGCGAGCGCAACTTTGAATGCGAAACGATGGCAGAAGTCTCACCTCGGCAAGATTCTTATATTTATAGGGTTCTATAGGAGAGCAGAGTGTACGAAAGTAACAAAAAAGGCTCACGAATGTTCTGCTGATTTGAAAACTTGATTTGCTACCTGGGGCATGAGAGTCAGGCAATAAAGTGGAAAGTTGCAGTTTCGCCACATAGGCGAAGTAATGAATGCGATAGCAAGCAAACTGGAGTGTTATACGAAGAGTAGAAGCTAACTCCTTTGGGAAACGGGGCTGCTGCAGCGGGCGAAGTGATGTTGCTTTTGTCTATGGCTTTATTGCAAACGCTGCGATGAGATGAGAACGCGTACTACGGTATAATGATTATCCCTTCTAATGACCTCCTCATAAGATACAGACAGCACGCGCGACAGCGGGCGACCACGCCCGGTCGGTCAAAGTATGCATTGCCTGCCGGAATCCCCACTCAACGCTCCGCCATTTATCTGAGTGTGCCTATCGCGCAACGAAAGACAGCCGGCACGTTTCCTCTCTGCTTGAGCAGCGATCGTGGGCAGCCGCCGCATACTTCAATTAGGCCATAGAGTTTACCGCGAACGAAGCGATGTTAATGTCTCCAACATTATACGGAACATCACGGTGACACCGACGGCGACAGCGACAGCAATGGCAAAAGTAATCCTACAGTGCCGCTATAATTCCAATAACTACAAAAAACCAACCCGAAAAATGGTCAATGCAGTACGCATGCACACGATCACATCACATGGTCACAGTTGGCGCCAATGACTGCTGAATTCAACTTAAGTAATCACGTTTTATGTGCTTACGATTTCTGTCGAAACCTCTCTCTTTCAGCTGCGACGGCTCATGAAGCTGTCTTTCTAAACTGTTTTGTTTTGTTGGTAGGTTTTAGCATCAGAATAAAACACCCGTGATAAATGAGATACTAAGGTGGACGTCTTTTACTTTCTTTTCATGGGAAGTACATCTAAAAATTGGATTAGGAAGTCTCCCTTAGCAGCACACTCTCAAAGCTCCTGAGCCATGGTCGGCGGCACTGATTGATTAGCAACAATTGGTGTCACGTATATCATGATGGATGTGGCGTTATGTTTGCGCTGTCATGTCTTTATACATACTGCAGAATTCTGCTCTATTTCATTCGGTTCGAATCATGCGCACAAATTCACTGCGTACGAGATCTGGTGATCCCAGATTAGTTTGAAATAGTGACATAGATCTACTTTCGAGCGGAAATACGTAAACCTGTCTCCTCGGCGCATTGACGGAGCTTGTGAATGTTAGTAATATCAAAGTTATCAAATAATGTAATCCAATAAAATTAAATAAATATGTGGGTGTTTTCACCCACAGCCTTTTGCATGTTTGGTGCAAATAAATAAACAAACACTTTCACCTATGACACAAAATTAACAGCAACATGTTTATCATGAAGCAGGAGGAAAGGCAGGAGCTCAACCAGACACGCCTCCGGTTTTCTACCCTTCTATGGGATAAAGTGATTAAGGAATGGAAAGAAATAAAGAAGAGAAAGTGATATCGCTGTGTACATTGCAGATTTCCATTACAACAGCTACCATTGAGCGTTATGGCAAGTCGATTTTAAGAACTCTAGCAGTGACAGCGTCGCATTGCTGGCCTGGGACGCGTAGGGCCATGGTCCGAGGACGTTTTCCTCTGAAAATCGTCTGTGGCCCAGTTGACTAAACGCACTGCAATGAACATCGCCTTCAATGTGAACCAAATACAAAAAAAGCGCCAGGCCTGCGCTGAAGCCGCAGCACAGTCACAGCGAAAGCTGGAAGAGCGGCGTTTCAAGAGCCCGTTGTAAGCTCTCTTGGGCCTACAATACAAGTACACTAGAAAGGTACCCACTACTCCATAAACAACAATTTTTGTGAAGTAGGGAAGCACCTACTAAGCCACTCTTCGTCATTCTGCGGAGAAGCGAGGCACCAGCTACACGTCTGTAAGGCATTATGTGCACTTTGCTGACGCGACGACTGATGACGAGGAAGAACTGTGGCTCAGCCCTTTGTAATGGGTTGGAAGCTTTAAACAGCCCACCAGTTATGTAATTTGCATTGGGTGACGCCCGGTCGCTATTTCGCTCTCCTGTCATGCTGTATAACATACGTTGACGTGGGAGAGAGACGGGGGGGGGGGGGGGCGAGGAACTTTACTGAGACACCGAGGAAATGGATCATGCGCTTATGGGCTTCCTTGGTAACCAATATAAGTGCACTTGCGAGGAACCCACTACGCTATAAATCATTGTAATTTTACTGAGGCCCCGAAGAAATGGATCATGCGCTTATGGGCTTCCTTGGCAACCAATACAAGTGCACTTGCGAGGAACCCACTAAGCTATAAATCATTGTAATTTTACTGAGACCCCGAGGAAATGGATCTTGTGGGCTTCCTTGGCAACCGATACAAGTGCACTTGCGAGGAACCCACTACGCTATAAATCATTGTAATTTTTGAGAAGTAGGGCAGCAGGCACTGTGCCAGTTTTCGTGATTCTACGGAGAGCATTGGTACCTGCTAAACGCATGTAAGGCATTATGCGCACTTTGTTGATGCTGTGCCTGATGACGGTGAAGAATTATGGCAGAGCCCTTGGTAATGGGTTGGAAGCATTCAACAACCTACTCGTTGCGCAATTCGCATTGTGTGACGCCTGATTGCAGAATTCGCGTAGTGCGACGCTTGGTGCTTATTTTACTCTTCTACCACGCTATATTGCATATGCTAATGTGGTTCCTTCCCGACATGAAGCCTGTATAGTACCTTTTCGCAAAGCAGTTTCAAGCACCGGGGCGGCTCAGAGGTTGAATACTGGGCTCCCACGCCGAGGGCCCAGGTTCGAACCTCGTTCCATCCTGGAATTGTTTTCTTATTTCGCTTTTTCTTTCTTATTTCGAGCGATACTGGCTACGGACACCGGCGGCGGCGGACAACTACGGCGCCAAAAACGGCCGGTGAAATGATCTCATAACTGCTTGCGCTGTAAAACTCAATATGTGTTATGTCGTGTCATCCCAATTGCAAGTTACATCTGAAGCTGCCCGACATTCCCAATGCGAAACTAGTATGCGTTAGTAAATGCCGCTTATAACCACATGTAGTCCAGCAAATTTCCGTGGCAGCGGGAGAGCTGCGACTGAGTTTGCAGTTTCCTCTATGGATCGAGTATGTTTGGACAACAGTCATTGGCGCAGCGTCTGTTCTCGAAAATTGGATGGGAATTATCATGGTATCTTCGTAGGTGGACTGGGCGTCATCGTTTGCGAAGTTGTGCTGGCAACTACACCACAATGTCCCCGAAACTATTGGAACATGATATCACGTCCCATCGACAAAGCTTGATGAAGCGCTTCCCTTGTTCTGTTAATCTTTCATGCACACTGCATCGTACGCCGATTGCTGACGCTGAAAGAATGCTAAGTGGTCGCAGATAACTGCCCACCTTTGAGGTTGGGCATCCACGATGTAAATACTAGCCGCCCGTATGGCATGAAGCTCTGTTGCCGTTGCTGTTGCCTTTTCGGACACTACGAACTGGATTGTAACTTGTTGGGCCGGGATGACAAGCGCGCCTGTGGAGATGCTGTCTGAGACCGATCATCTGTGTAAATGTACGTTGTTTCGCCACATTTCTCTTAAAGTAAACAATGTCACCTGATAAAGGACCGCTGTTCAATGATTACGTTTTTTTGTAATTACTTGAATTGTTTCACTTTTAACGATAGTTCAACTCACTGTCACGTTTCAATATTCTTGTGCGTTGAGGAAGACCGCACAACAGATTGCAGCGTGCGTACTTGCCAGAATTAAGAATCAGGGCGTACAAAAGATGTACACTACTGTGGAGCACAGTATTACTATACAATGGTGACCGGCTAACCGGCGAAGATCTCTCGTCAGTACATGCTCGCTCTGCGCTCGGTCGTCCTGCATTACCGCTAGTACATAGCTGGTAGAAGATGAAAGACGCGTGGCTTCGATTTGTGCCTTGCAGGAGATGTACAGAGTTAGCAGACTGTGGCTCGGCGGTCAATATATATGCATGTTTCGGGAAATCTCCTGTGACCGCTAGTCTGGTTTCTCGACAAACGCCTGGTGTGGCAAACAGCCTCGCCACGTGGTACATTGATTGTGGCATGTACAAACATTTTCTGTTGATGATGCAGTGTTTCTACGCATGGCACATTCATAATTATAAATTCTAATTACCAGTTGCAATTTCCCGTGTTTCCTATATTCAGAGAAGTTGCCCTTTCTCGCGTATTTGTCGCGTAGTTCCTGCATATATGGTAGATGCGTGAGAAGTTATCTCCCATATTTTTTTCTTCATGCTTAATCTTCCCTAATGGCCAAAAATATGCGAGCCTTTTTGCATAAGCCTGACACGCGGTTGCAATCCTACATGCTTGGAGCTATTATGCTCCCTTAAGTTCAGAGCCGTGAACGTGACCATAACTTTTCTTTGTTGTTTTTTTATGTTGTTTTGGTTTTCTACGCAGCGCGCAAGAAAAAAGCATTTTCTTTAAAAGGGCGTTTCACATATGTACCTGTGCGCAGCTTCTGTTCTTCGCCATAAAAGCAATTATAAGTATTCAATAAAAGCGATAAGAAATTATGAAAGTACGTATCCCGATGCACTAAGGAGAATGAAGTAGTTTGTGATATGTACCAAACAAGCACAAACATATAGCAACTCTAAGCGAGGACGAGTTGCTCCACACACTCACGGCCGGACGGCCAACTGCGGATTGTGTGCTGGGCCATGGGGGTAGCCGAAGTACAAGGACTTTCGGCCACCTAGAGTGGCCCGAGGGTCCATCGTCTTCCTCTTCCCTGAACCCATCCCCCCCTCACCTGAGCCACATCATGGCGTCGATACAGTTGTACCCTCTTCCCCCACACAGAATACGCTGAGTGCCGACACATATGTGTGTTATAGGACTCCGACGTAGTCCGAGATAAGCGGGAGCTCAGAGGAGGAAAAAGAAAAGCACCGATGACAAAACAGTGAAAATATGAATGGAGCACAGGGCGCACACACACATGCCTTTATGACATATATATGAGAAAAAAAAAAGACTCGCAGTGTCTCTTACCTATTCGCCTAAGAGGACTCGAACGCGAATGCGATCTTTTCGTTTCTTCTCACTCTCCCACCCCGCTTTGAAAGCTTTCTGCACCTCACCTGGTTTTGCACTGCCTCCGGGATCGAGCCAACTTTGACCAAAGAACGATGTCATGCGATCAAGTCATTATTGGACCTCATGATGACGTCATTAATTTGAGTGATATCTAACATGGTTATTACGACACATGGTGACGTCATCGTGCGATGATGATTTGTTGCATCACTCTTTTTGACGTCGACACCACCGACGGTCAATTTTCGCGTTTGATCAGGCACCTAAGGCTTCCGCCATAATAAGGGTACTTATATATAAATAATCAAAGGATCTATAGTCGGGTACAACTTAAGAAGGCAGGAGAGGCCCCACCCAGATGACCGAAGCGTGGCAGCCGATTGCCTCCGCGGCTAAAGAAATAGTCCCGCTCATGCACGCGCCTATGTTCTCCGAAGGCGGAGCCCCGGTCGTCCCGCTCATGACGTCAGTGGAAAGTGCGCGCCCATAGGTGCAGGCTTGTGTTCATCCGCCTTTGAGGAGGAAATGCCGCTGCCTTCTATAGTTGTACACGACTATACGTTGATGCATCCGCTAGCTCTATCGTGCGACATATTGTCTAGACACTTCACCCTTTTGCACGTCCGTTACTACTTGAAATGGTTAGATATACATGCGGGAACTTGTCTACCTCATGCCATTGGGGAAGCCGGCCTAAAATAGTTCCTTATTTTGGCTTCAATTAAAGCGCGTCCGCGTGACGCGCAAGAAAGGGTGTCCATGTTTCCCGAGTGGTCCTCGCTCGGCGGGGCTTCAACCCGGGCTCGTTAATGGAGTCCTGTTCCCTTGGGGCTCCTACGCCTCTGTGACGCAGGATCGACTAATGACCACACGCGCTGGGCGGCCGCTACAGCTCGTTAGCCGCCGCAGAAGTGATGGTTATTCACTCTCAATAGACAAGGAAGTGTGAGATGAAGAAATAAAAACGTGATAATGCCCTCAATGTGAGATAAGCTTCATCGGAAAAGGTTATTCAGGATTCATAGTGTCTTCCGTCACAGCGGCTGATGCACGAGAGGCGGGCATTGCCGAGAGGCTTTCGAGGTTTACAAATTTAGTACCTCCCATAGTCAAACACGGTCAGGATCTCCGCTCAGTACATTCAATGGACATTGTCTGTTCTTAAAGATATGGTGGTGTGGCTTTCATGCGACTAACCACGTGTGTGGCGTTACCTCATTTAGGAAATTCTGCAGCGCGAACACGCAACGACGAAAACAGTCACATGAAAACAGCCCGATGTGTCTCCTAGCCTGCCGGTGCGTTCTCTATACTTGGAACTTCACATGCTTAAAGTTTATGACATTCTCCGCAGTATAAGAATTATGAAGCAAACTCCACGCTTGGTTCTGCTGCATACACGCATTCCGACAATAATATTTTCACTGGGGATACGGCGTTCTTCACGGAAATGCACTCATTTGTGGGATACGCTTGGTTCCTGCATCAATCAGAAAAGCTGTAGCCTACTGCATTATCTACGCATCAGGTACACATGCCAATCGAAATTAAAAGAGCAGCTACACGAACCTGCTCCGCATCGGCTGAATGGACCTTGCAACCAGGAACCTGTGGAGGCTAGTCTTTAGATGTTAGTATGCCCAGAACTATCCCAGAGCCGCCGCAGCATTGATAGTACCATAGAATGGCAAACATCATTCACGGAAAATATAACCGATGAACTCATTATTGCCTTTTCTACAATCGATTAGTAAATATAGTCAAACTGTAGCCTGCGTGCAATTTTCACACGCGATAACATCATATTCGGTCCCGCGAGCAAGCGCGCTGTCAGGCTAAACGTCAGTCAAATAGAGGGCACATTTTTTTCCTGACGATAGCAACTCAGGCATAGTGGGTAAACTCGCGTTTTTACTTCTTGTTTTTCTTGTCATCGTATTAGGATAACTCAATAATTTCATATCCAAACTTTTGTTCAATGCTTGGTACCATTGATATATTTTCTGTAGTCTACCCATGTCTAATTGTGATAATAAAGTTGATGATGGCCTGATTGTGGTTCAAAGCTCCAGGGACAAACGTTATACCTTTTCAAATAAATGTTTCTTTTGTTTTCCGATAGGAGCATCGGTTGAACGCGTGTAATTCTACATTCTTTAAAGCCAAAAAAATTCTTATAACCCTATCTGTGAAGCCCATTTAAAAGAAATGCGCTCTATAGACAGGATCAAGTATTGCCGCACTACCTAATCACGTGCTTCAAGAACCCTGAGTGAAGTTTTTAGTCTCCTCTTTCCTCGTTCACTTTACCTCGACAAAGTTGATATGTGCAAACCTTCCGAGCTCTGCCGAAATCTCTTTCTCGAAATCGTTTTGTGGCCTGGATCTCCAATTTTGTCCATAAATTTATTCATATTCGAGGAACGTGAGCAAATCTCCCTGCGAAAGGAAAGCTAGATAGATGCTATTTAGTCGAGGGTTGGCCGCAAGCCCGTCTGGTCGGGATGGTTCATAGCGGAAAAATCAAGCGCCGACATATCGTTAAAACACACACACACAAAGACGGTCCCGCAACCGGGACCTTGTTTTACATTGAATCATTGTGAAAAAGGTCCCTGTAGCGGGACCGAAACTTCTTTGTCTTTGTGTGTGTGTTTTAACGATTGCTTGGCGCTTGATATTTCCACCAAAGATGCTCTTTACACTCAAGTAGGACGTCGCGATGACTCGAAAGGGGACTTTGCTTATTTCTGTAAGAAGTGTATATAATATCAGTGACTATCGTGCATTACGTATACTAAAGGTGCGAATGGGAAACCTCGCAGCAGCAAAATTACAAATCAAAAGCAGAAACGAAGCGTAGAACACCGGTTCGATGGCTACGGCAGTGGCAAGAAGACAGAGCACGAAAGAGCATAGGAAACGCCACTGCACCCGTATATTTACCAACCATACTTCCATTATATACCGTACTCCAGAGTTTCTTCGCGCGTAAGGAGGCGCTGAATAACGTATGCGAGACACCGAACTCGAGAGTGTGGGCTACGAGGTTTGAGATTCGTCTTTCTGTTCACCGAGTGCGCACAAAGTCGCGAGCGGAGGAGCCAAAGAAATGGGAGGAACGGTGAGAAACTGGCAGGAACCTCGAGTATCTGGTCTTTAAAAGAATTTATTCTCTGCCTTTCGCATTTAAATTAACTCCCACGGTTTCGTGTGGGAGCTGCTTTTATTTTTATTTACACGTCCTGCATGATGACGACACGTGCTTACGCATATATGAGAGAACGCACTAAGGTTTCTCCCTTTTGTCGTTATTTCCTTCTTACATGTTTTTCTTTTCCTATCTCTCCATTGATTATTGTTTTAGAGTTTCTGATGCCTTCATCATTTTCTACATTTACTTTCCCACACCAAGCAGGAAACTTTTTTGCCCCTGTCGTTCATGCTTTCATATATTTCAGTGCCGAGTTGTTAAGGAAGCCTATTTCATGATGCAATTTTGCATTTCCTCCATGAGCGCCTGTTTGAGTCCGAGAACTGCTTCCAAATATTTAGTGCTCGTCTAGGAACTACAACCTTAGCGTTATCTGCAGCTTTGCTGTATGCTTTTTGCGTTCCATATTTAGGTTATAATTCTTGATTTCCTACTAAAAAAAGAGACACAATAAAGAAGCAACCAGAAGCTGTGAAGCTTCAACCGTGCCTTAAAAATACCTCTAATTCCTGAGTTTTTATTTTATTTATTGTGTCACCTGCTGTGTCATCAGAATGCGTACTGCAGAGCATCACCGAATATGGAAAGGACAAATGATATAAGCCTGAATACGTGTACGTTACCTGCTGCACAATAAGACTGTAAAATTGATGAAACTATTAATATATAGAGCGTTAACATGGGCCGGTTGATGATACTTGGGGCGTTTATTAGGCGCGTCTTCCTTCTTCATATATGTTCGTCATCATGCGGCGTGCTGCTTTGTCGTCAGCTGTTGGGACTCGGCTAAACTTTATATGTGCCTTGGGTGTGGTCGCTTCGCCGTGTCTTCTAAGCCTAATAAATATCGCATTAACTGCTGCAGCTCGCACTGCAATTAATTAATTTGCACAGTGTGAGATAAAACTGAAGAAAATGTAATTATCGGGTTGAGAGGTTCGAAGCACTTCGAAATACATCGCAGTCACGTTGTTACTTTGTTTTTTTCTACAAGATTGTGAATTTGTTGTTCCTATTTACAAGTTACAGGTTTCCTATTTAAGGTATCGCCTATTCATATGAACTCCTCCATATAATAGACACCAAATGCTGGAACCTCTATTGCACGAATAATTTCATATATATGGCTGTCTAGTACCATATCGTTTTTCAACAAAAATTACCATATTAAGCACCGCGTTAGAGGTGCGTGACGAGCAGCCACTCCCCTTATTGAATATTTCTGTCTGTACGAATAAACTGTTTCCTTTATATGCATCAGATAGTTTACATCATTCAGCTGGAATTGCTCCACCGCAGGAGGTGTCATGCGGAACGTTGATCATAACTATTATCTGCAGAACAAAAAACTAATAATGTAGATGAGAATCAAAGAGCATTGAATTAATAGCCGGGTCTACATGCGAAAAAATAGATGGCATTTCGCTATCTTATCATCTGCCAGCTATGCAATGATCGAACGCGCTTTAACACAAACAGCAAAAATAATTTCAGCGGCGAGGAGGTATTAGTATTGACTGTATTTTACTTTCGCAGCTTGTTTGTCGCGGCTACATTATTGCCAAGAAATTAGGTTTAGCTTCCATGGGGACCTAATGCTTCATGTGGAGTAGCTCGAAATAATGACTTTGAGACCCTGAGAGTAAGGGCGATTGCCTGTTCGAACAGCAACTGGCTGGAGAGCCTGCAACTCTAGGCGAAACCCCCCACAGTCCTCTGGTTGCTTTCCCTCTGTCTTCTCTAGATATTCTTGCTGTAAATGCACACAGACAAGCACACCGAAAAGTAATACGTTTGCTCCTGCGTTCCGTTGTGGCCAACAGCCTTCAAGGCAGTGTTAACAACTGAATGATGAGCTTCGCCTCTCTTTTTCCGCTGAGTAATGCAGCTTTCTTTATGTCTTGCTCATCAGGATGCCAAATAAATGGTTTGCCCACAAACGCTCGCGCCATTCCACGCCTCGTCCCCGTGGAATCTGCTCAGAGAATGGTTCGTCCGCGCTAGCTTTGCAATACATCGCACGAAGCGCAATCGCTATGTAGGTGACGTCGTAGATCTGGATTCTCCTTTTTGGCCACATGTTGCTACAGCCCGTTACACTGTCCAGGTGCTTTGAACGTACATGCGAAGCTCTACGCGAGGCACTATGTAACGATGCGGTAAATGTGGAGCTCAGTCTGCAATCATAGTCTGAGGTTTCCGAGCGCTCGCTTTCTGTGGTTCTTTGTTTTGTTCGGGGGGAGCGGGGTCTATATTTTTATCTCTTTGATGCCGATGAGATTTTTGGTTAGCACATTTATATATCTGAATCTACCATCTCTTTTTGACTGCGGATTGGTGGTGCTTATTTTTTATAACATTATAGATCTATTAGGCGTAAAGATTATTATTTGGTGCCTAAGTTGCGCCAATTTGCTGCTTATATTAGAAAAAAAAAAGAGTCAATTCGAATAGTCCGCTAAGGTACATTAGTCTTCTAAAAGACTCTTTAACAAAAGTATAAGTTTATAGACACGCTGAGAATAGCGGATATTCAGGTGTTAAGCAAGAATTAACCGCCACATTTTGTAGGGAGGAATGACTGTATATTTGCGAAAAATCGAACAGAATATCGCTCACGTTTACACGTATACACTTTCTCGTACATTCCAACCCATATGTTTAGCTTTGCACAACACGTATTGCCTCCGTGACTGAATACAATTGCAAAATGTATAAAAAATACTGTGCATTATTATTGCTTTGTTTTCCTTTTTTTGGTTAAAGATAGCAGAAATGCTGTAACAAAAGCAGTAAATTGTTCCAGATATAGTAGTGCGGTAAATATTCGACCTTGCTGCTGCTCAAAGAGCAAACATGAATGACTCTCACTATTGTAGGATTCGAACATTTTTTGAAATAAAATCCTTTGTCGGAAGGATGCATTACCGGTAAACCCACAAAGAAATCTATATTGAAAATACTAACACTGTGAAAAGTGCGGTATTCGTGTGCGATTCAAGGCATTTATATATTTGAAAAATGTAGCGTTCATCATCACAACAGCAAATATGTATGTATATGCAGACGTACAGCACACTCATGAAACGGGAAATGATCGCTTCAAAGTGTTCCCCACCTATCCAAAGTCACCTATAAAATGTGTGGTATGACAGCCTAAGCACGGGTTATCCTACAACAATGAAAGAACGCCCGCAGGTATAAAATCAAGTAAGCTATAACATTTATTTACACATCTATTACATTGCAATCATTATGTTTCAGCGATCAATAATATCGAAAAAGAAGTTGAGTGGAAGACATAGCTTTGAGTTAGAGTCGATTGAGACGGCTTTCAGTTGCCATATCACATCAAGCACTTTTTCAAAGTGCTTTGGATCTCCGTGGGAAAGGTACTTGCTCAGACGTCAAAACTCTGCTACTAAATAGAAATACTGAATGTCCTTCCGGGGTTTCAGGAAGTAAATATGTACATTTCCTAGCTGCGCACTGTATCAGCTGGTACATATAAATGAATTTCATGGTCACTTCGGATGGAAACACCGAACGTCTCCTGTTGGTACTAAAACAGAACTTTAGAGTAAGACGCTTGGTGGCTGCACCTCCAGAATTGTCCCATCGTTATTTCTTCCTATATGTAACATTGGAAGAAATTTCATAATTAATACGCCAGCTAAACAACGCCTTGTTTCGTTCGAAGGTAATGCCCTTACACAAATTGTCGCAACTATTATCGTTTAAGTGCATCGCAGGCGAAAAATAATTGTCCTTCAAAACACAGTCAGTTTCGATAACGTTTCCGCCAATTTTCTGCCACGCCATTGGGGCCTTTCCATTGTATCAGCAAATACCCAGAAGGAATTGCCGCTCCTCGTAAATAAATGTTTAGGAAACGCATATAAATACCATTGCAATTAATCAGCGAAGACCCTACTAAGTCGCTTGCCTACCTTAATGGCAAACCTATCAAATCCTGAATGTTTTTGAAGATAGTTTTATCAGTACTATGTCCCACGATCGTATATGTTTGCTGTGGCCAACGCTGCAACTCTTGCAATTAAAACAAGTATTTTCTATGATTATCTTTCGGAACATGTGTTAACCAGCTACATACAAACGAATTAGTGCACACGCAAGAAAAAATGTTCGTGCACGAAATATCATAAAATTCATTTAAGCTAAACAGCGCTCGTGCATCTGTTAGAGTGGTCACTGCATAAATATTGTAACAAAACATATGCATCTGGCTTCGCGTATTCTATTAGCTGTGTTTCTTATCAGTAATGCCAAATGAAGTCATTCACACAATAATTATAAGAATTTATCGTAAGGCATGCCACTCTGTAATAGGTGTAGAAAGAGTCAGATGTCCGTAAACCACTGCTTTAGGAGATATCACTCATATCTGGGATATGTCTGAACTTATGACGTATATGCGCATGTGTGCAACTTTGTTCTCACAACAATCTATCCGACGCTAAAACGATGCGCCTCAAAAGCACAAGCCGCCTGCATTTCCTCGCAAGAAAGCTTAAGAAAAATTCTCCACGTAAACAGCCTTTGGCGCCTTTGAGGAAATTGCACGTGAAGAGAGAGTATTCGTGTTGGAACCGAATGGACGATCCGAATTCGACTTTTTGCGTGCTGCGGGGCCTGTTGCAAAATTTTGCAACTGTTATTTGCGTCTATAGATAGAAGCGGAAAAACAAAATTAAAATGAGCTTGGTCCATGTATGCAAGGATAATAGATCAATAAATCTTCCTTAACAGCCAAGTAACTGGCTTCAGTTCTTTTCCCAGTATACGACATAATGGTCGTACGCACTAGTAGGGACCATTCGAGTGCGTATGCATTGATTTCCTTTCGGCAGCTACATGTGAACCAAGCTCACGTACTCAAACAAACGTTTCGTCAACAATTGTCAAGCAATGACGACGAGAATCCATGTACTAACGCTACAAACTGAATTCTGGGCAAAGCGCGACGATCCAAGTCTTAAAATAACAGAGAGCTGAGCTAGTCGGTAAGTATCCATGTGAAAGAGACAGGGCGTGCAAACACAGATATAAGTGAGAAGTCTTGACTTCTCTCTTGTGTCCATGTTTGCACGCCCTGTCATTTTAACACGGATCCAAATCTTGAAGTAACGCGAAGAACACGGCAATAAAAAAGAGACACGGGCACCAAGACGCCTGAACGCGTTGGGATGTCGAGATGTATATTTGCCGCGTTTCCCTAGCGAACACTTACCTTGAATTACTAGAGTTAGGGCAAACTAAAGAGCTGGCAGCTCCTATTCTCCTAGTTTCTTTTTTCTGCCTACACATCTCTCCTTCCTAACAGGGCATGTCGACCAGATGATGGCCTCGCAAAAACTGTATCGAGACACCTGAATGAGAATAAATCTGTCTCGTTGCCATCACGACAAACACGGTTGACCAGCTTCGGAAAGACCAAGTACGCACTTGTGTGTTGCAGACCGAAAGGCGAGTCAGCAACGTCGGAGCCGATTAAAACGTCTCAACTAAATTCGGGGGAATGATTCGGTGGCAGGGCTTCATGAACCGAAAGAAGATAACGCTGACATTGCGACGTTGTGAATTCTACAAAAGATGACGCTTTGGGCCACCCCGCTTTCGTTTTGTTGGTTGCCTGTGTGACGCGCATCAATGAACTTTTGCTTGTACGCCATTCTTACTCGGCTTGGGTAGATTCTCAATGTGGCTTATTTTGCTTGGACATCCCTTTCTGATCAATTCGCTCGAAGGTGCCACAAGAAAGAGTGTTTTATTTGTGTAACAGGTTGAAAACGATTGAATTCGTTTATCTCGCAGTTTGCTGGCGTTGGCGAATAAAAGTTTCTTATTCGACGGTCGTCAGCAAAATATTGCCAATCTCATAGTACGCGCAGTTACATGCGTGCGTCAAGAACATTCTTTAGCAATTGAGTTCTTGTGTCTTAAAAACTAACAAAACACTCAAACATGGATTAAGTAAGAGCACACTAGCTTACTCGCATGAATTCATAATGCATCCACTGATATGTCAAGAATTGTGGTTGTTAAATGCTTTCTCGGGGTCTAATCATGGTGGAATTATTAAATGTAGAAATTTTTACGTGCTGAACTCCTGCTCATGTGCATTTTTATGTATACACGTGGGTAAGGCGGGGCAAAACGGGACAAAAATTTGAAAATAGTGAATATCTTTTTTTTATTTCACTCGTTACCATAAAACGTCAACACAGGAACTTTGTTTTGGGTACAAGGTATGTGCTACATAAATATGGCCATGCTGCGACAGTTCAAAATATTATTTAAAAAATAAACAAAAAATGCACCACATGTTTCATTTTGCCTCAACTTGCGGGGCAAAATGAGACGCTGCGTGAGGCAAAACCAGAGAGCGTGAAAAAATTTTATCGTTTCAGCTCTTGCAGTAGAAGCACTTCAAATTCACTCCGTGGGCAGCCACGCAGTCTTCATGCGCCCAGTCTTTGCACTCCACGCATTGAATCCACACAGAACGCGGCGCTGTGCTGCTCCTAAACTCCTGAAAAGCATTCAGGGCTTTTTTTCATGTCGTTTTCCTCCCAGGAAACTCTAGATGATATTCTCTTGTACCTCGGCACCATCCTTAACAAAAAATGCCATATATAATGAGCGTTAAAAAATGGTTCACTTAATAAGACACTCTCAAAAGCATTTCAATGCCTTTTTGTCGCAATTTGTCCCTCTAAAATACCCGAATTCAAAAAAATTTCCCCTTTGGCCCACTGCACCAAATGAACTAAACGTTTGGTGGTATGTAGCTAGCACTATAAAGTGACAACATAAATACTTACATTGTGGTACTGATGCCGGAGTAGCTTCACGCACGGATCCGAAAATTTGGCCGAGCAGAATTTCGCCCCTTTTTGGCGGGTCACGAACACACTGACATCAGCCGCGCAATTTTTCCCGCGTGAACGCTGTGAGCAATCATCAACTTTTACACATAAAATGTCGAAAGCTACCGGCACCTAACGCTGAAATAAAGAAACAAAGAAAAGGTACTTTTTGTATTAGCTATAGAGGGCGGCAAAGTCAAAATGTCGCGTTTTGCGCCGCGTCTCATTTTGCCCCGCCTTACCCTAAACATGGCGACATCCACAGAGGGGACATAGCCAGACAATAGCAAATAGCATACTTTTGCCCCCGCAAATGTTAATTTTTTCTTAACTACACGTCTCTCATACGAAAGCTTAATTATGCGATTTTCGCATGCCAGAATTTGCATTCCATAACAGGACATGCCGCGGTATAGATAAGTCCTAAATATCGCAAGCCCCTTCAGTTTACCGTCCACCTAAAGTACGGTATGCGAGCGTGTGTGCAGACTATTCCACTCTAAATGGGCCTCTCGTCACCAGGATGAAACCAGCGACCTTCGTGCTTCGTTCCTTTTAGTCTTCGAGCGGCTCATGTCCACATTTGCCTGTGCGCGCGAGCTGGTACGCTTGTTATTTAGTCAGCAGGTGAATATCTACTACAAAATTCAGGATCGATTGGGTGTACTACTTTTACATAGTGCAGTTCCCTGATGCGAGGCTATCACTATTATTGCGCGGCATTTAGAGCGAAGCCACCACTTTTTTTAGTGAATGCTATATGTGGTAACGACGGTGACTGTTCTTATCAACAGGTACTAGCATCTGTTAAATAATTGTGAAACAGACGGTGTCAGCGCTGAAAACGTTTAATGCTATCAACAAAGTTCCATGGGAGTACATCTGCAGGCACGCCGACATTTCGACGCCATTCAAGGAGAAAGACCGGTTTCATTTTCTGCTCCCAAAGAGTCGCTCGTATTTGCCCTTTTCGCGCGCACAAGGCGCTCTCTTTAAGCCAGATAATCCTACTAATTTCGAAGGCTTAGCGTTGTCCTACAGCGTTGTCCTACAGAAGTGCTGCATGTTGCTAGATCCCGCATTGAACTTTCTAGTTCCACACTTCAATGAGTCTAAAGAGATCTAAAAGAAAAATTCGGCAGATCGCACGTACCGAGGGAATCGCCGTTATGCGAAGCATGCGCGGAATGGTGACTTTGGCGTAATTTTTCACATTGAGCGAAACGTTACGAAATGACGCTAGAGAAATGTGGAAGTGGTATACGCACACTCATAAGTTGAAGAGTCGCATATGCATTATCTAACAGTTGACAGTTGTATAACGATGTAAACAGCAACATGGGCGTTACCAATACCAGACGTGGTAAGCTGATACTTAGGGCTTACATTCTTCAATACTGGATAGCGCAAATCCGAACAGGACAAAGAAGGAACACAGATGCACAAGACCGGCGCTACTTGCCACTAAACGTCATTCAGGAAAGTTTCCCTATAGATACACACAAAGCCGAGTGGCACGCGCAGGCGCTCTGCACGTACGCTAAGTCACAGTTGCAGTTGTTACAAATGTTATGCTTGCACTTGTCTGTTATGACTGAAAACGCACGCACGTTTCACGAACCCGAGTGCATGCGTGGAAGGGGTTCGTGACAGTTCTTAAACAAGGTCATCATCACCGTGATCATTGAGCACCGGCATCTGGACCTGACTTGTTAATCGGATCCGTTCGTGATCGCGGCTACGAGGGGTATAAGTGTAGTGAAGTGCGAGGTATAGTACAGCTGCTGGAAATCCTGGATGTGTCTTACGATGAAATGATCTATGATGCCTCCTGTCCTGGACGTGGTGGTGGTGGTGAAAAGCATTTATTTACAAGGAGAGGCGTGGGACCTCTTTAGAGGTTCCTACAGACTAGGTGGAGTCTCTATTCCGGGACCCCATTGGTTGAAGCCGCCGCCCTGGCTCTCTGTACCAAGGCCTGTTGGGCCTGAAGGTCTGAGCAGCCGAGCAGGGCGCCTCCCAGTCCTCTCGGGTAGGGTTCGGGTGAGGAGTAAGGGCTGAGTTGTTTTGACAGGCCCACACCATGTGGTAGGTGTCCGCCACCTCCCCACAGTGCTGGCACTGTCCTGTGACCGTAGGGTCGAAATGTTTTATGATTGCAGGACATAACATTGTGTTAGTCTGGAGTCTTAACAGGATGCGCTCATCTGCTTTCTTCAACCCCCTTGCAGGAGGAAAGTAACGGCGATGAATTTCCTTATAATATTCCAGAATTTCCCTATACCGGAGGAGAGGGTAACCCTCCCCGTCTGTCTCCATTGGGATTGACGGAGGAAACCCGGAAATGAGCGCTCGGGCAGCCGCATCTGCAGCCTCATTTCCCCGCAATCCCTGATGACCCGGAGTCCAAATAATAAGTTTCGGGTGAGGGTCCGCGTCCCTTATGCAGTTTCGCAGTATTTTGTAGGCTAAGGGTGAGATGTACCCTGCTACGTAGTTGCGACACGCGCCCCGCGAATCCGTAATAATGCATCTGGAATGACGTGGCAGCGAGGTCTTTCGATGCCCTGTCCACATCCAAGCCGTCTTTCACGCAGTATAAGGACCAGGCGTTGTTGAGTCTTGATAAATCAATGTTGAAGTCACCGGTAATGATGACAGGCCTGGTTGTCTCGGCAGATTTATTGTAGGAGGCATTGACTCCGGTTTTTGCGTAATCCACTTGGTCCACGTTGCGGACCACGTGGACGAGTGCATGGTAGTTGAGCGTCTTCCAGGGTGTTCTGTCTTCAGCTGGCTCACTGTCCTTGAGTCCGCTGCTGTGGCGTAGCGGTTACGGTGCTCGGCTGCAGACCTGAAGGTCGCGGGTTCCCTCCCGGCCGCGGCGATCGAATTTTGATGGAGGCAAAATGCTATAGATGCCCGTGTACTGTGCGATATCGATACACGTTAAACAATAGCAAATGGTCAAAATTCCCGGGGCCCTTCGCTAAGGCGTCTCTCATAATCATCACCAGATGATTATGAGATTATGAGGTTTTGGGACATAAGGCCCCAACAATTATCAATCACTTTCCATGCGTGTCAATGTGCGTGTGTTCGCGGTCACTGTGTTGGTTGAGGCTCTGTATCACCTGTGGCACATACCCGCATAATATGAACTCTTGTATGCGGGTATGTGCCACACGTGACTGAGAGAAATGGTTTCATGACGTACGCGACAGGTATTTTGCGTTACTCATGTCATGACCAGTGAATCGTGTTCGCAGTACACTGATCCCCTGCAAAGCCAATTTTGGTATACTACCAGTTATGGAGTTATGGAGATGACCAGGAGAGCGCCCAGACGTAGGCGGCTAGATAGATAGATAGATAGATAGATAGATAGATAGATAGATAGATAGATAGATAGATAGATAGATAGATAGATAGATAGATAGATAGATAGATAGATAGATAGATAGATAGATAGATAGATAGATAGATAGATAGATAGATAGAAACGGCCAAAGTGCCTGAGGTTCGCTAAGAAATGCTTCGCATTTAAAAGGAAGAGATAGAGAGAAAAGTTAAATGTTAATAAAGAAACAGTTGAACGGCGATGCAACTTTACGTGCTTTGGAATACTACAGGAACATAAATTAGCGAATGGGTCTTTAAGCGTTTTATAAAAGTTGAGAGAATCATTCATCTATTGCAACACTTAGTTGTGTCGCTAAGAAGAAGTGTAAAAAATTTATGGCACGATCATAATTTCAGAAACATTGAGGACACGTACTTCTAGTACATCTCTGAGGCCGTGTGGTACTTTGAAATGTGAAATTATTTTTTCTTACCGTGATCCCCCGGACGCTTCTCTGTCAAACCGCTTATGAAGTAATTACTGCATACGAACATTGTCGCCACGAAGCTATGAAGCAGGCATTACAGCCACTGTTGCTCATGTGCATGTTTGTCACACCCACGCACACGACACGAAATCCAAGCCGAATCGTGGCGATATCGTAATCCCATCACGTTCCTTGGTGGCACAGGTGACGTAATCACTTCCAGAATCATCACTAGAAGAAGATACGCAGCTATGTTCAAGCAAGAACAGGCACCGCGGACAATGGAGTCAGTATGACGGTCGTCTACTCTGAATGACGACGAGGCAGGGCGCGTAAACTACATATCAATGAGGCCCCCAGTTCGAACACCAAGCTATGCTGCTCAAAGAAAGAAAGAGTCCGCATACATTACGTCACGGCATGCAAGTCAGCTCTGTTAGTCGCCGCGCCGACGCCATAAATGCAACCACGGCATACTACGTTTAGTATTCACTAGCCATCAGCATTCTTTCTATTCTGGTATATCACTTTACCTCTGAAACTTAGATTGCATGGATGAGGCTGCCATAGTCGTCTTACTGTGCCTTCCACGTACTCAAGAGGACCCTCTATTTTGTGCATGGTCAATCTGTATATTATCGGTAGCAGTTTTGTTACCATCTGTCACATTTCGCAACCGTAGTGGTTTTGCTTTAGATTTACGGCGGCCGGCTGTAACTTTTGCTCCGGCTAAGCCGGAGACACACCTGCCGGCAAGCCCTACTCCTGAATTCCTTGCGAAGCACACGGATGCAAATGAAAGTTCGGTTAATCAGTTCTGCGAAATACCGTGTGGTGGAGGAAGAGTTAAGAAAGTGCAAATTATCATTATTCCACTTGCAGCACAATGCTGCAAAAAAATTTTTAACGATTTAACAGAAATAAAAGCCTCCTTATTGACGACGAATTGTTCCTGCTGCGGTGATCAAACTCGAGACCAACGCCTATATAACGGGGAGGTGAAGACGATGATGATTATGATTATGATGATGATGATGATGCAAACTTTATTGGGGTCCAGAGGGAGGTGAGGAAGGAGCATTCTAAAAATGAAGGCATGCTGGCTCCAAAGGGCAGGCAGTTTCCGAGGTAGGACTTTTACACGCTACTTGAAAGGAGCGCGTGAAGAAAAAAACAACGAAAAGAAACTTCGATCGTTAATATTTGTACAAGTGTACATACGTTGCTTTTTAAATGGATTTTGGATGCTACTTTGGGTAAAGTAACAAATGCTGACTCTTTGCACATGTATCGCACTTAACTTTAGAGACGCAATTAGTGTGCAGATAGAGAGCTTGCTCAGTATTCCGCCTAGCAGGGATAGAGTAGAATATGGGAGGAACGCAAAAGACAAGTTATTTCTCAAGCAGAGCAAGACGCAAAACTACAAAAGCTAAAATTTTCGGAGATGGCCGCCTGTCATATAAGTGAAAGTATCTAGCGTACGAGTTCCGCAATCTCACCGACATCTGGGGCTGAAGGGGGAACCCTATGAGAGGGAGGTGTTACGAGAGCAGTGATCTAGCGCAATGAGCTGGGCGGAGAAAGCAATACGGCGTGAATGATGATGGAGGAATTGTCCGGGAAAAATGAACCAGTGTCTTGAAAGGTGGTAACGGGGGCCGATTTATTGACTGACGAAGAGGAAGAGAGAAAATAAAACAAAGACGTATTTGCGATCTCTCGTTCCGCTGCATTAAACAGCGTCGTTTTTCTTTCTTTCCCGGTTAGTGGTACCATTAGTCCCTTGGTACGGTAGGGTCAGTGTCTCCGAAGCTCGGAGTTGAAGTTTTTCGACATACTCTAGCAAAACTTTCTTCTGTGACATTAAAGGTATAGAAACAAGAAAACTGACGTTAATGGTCTATGCGTTAATGCCACACAGCAATAAATAACCTAAACAAGAACCACATTGAAGTAAGAAACCGCGTTTCGCAAATGAAGTAAAATGACGTACGGAGGTTTTTAACGCAGCGGGCAGGAGATCAAGGTGCGGAAGAAAATGATATTTTGTATATAAATCCTCAGTAACCTGCGATTCGCTGATGACATTGCATTAATGAGTAACGGGGGAGACGTATTACAGCTCAAGCTTACTGAACTGGATACGGAAAGTAGAAGAGTAGGTCTGAAAATTAATATGCATAAAACTAAAGTAATGTGGAACAATCTCGGCAGAGAACAGCGCTTGCGATAGGGGGCGAGACACTGGAAGTTGTAAAGGAGTACGTCTAGTTAGGATAGGTATTAACCGCGGAGCCGAACCATGAGAATAAAATAACTAGAAGAGTAAGGATGGGATGGGGCTCATTCGGCAAGCATTATCAAATCATGAATGGTAGTCTACCACTATCCCTCAAGAGGAAGGTATTTAACAGCTGAATCTTACCGGTACTTACCTGCGGAGCAGAAACCTGGAGACTTACAAAGAGGGTTCAACTTAAATTGAGGACGAAGCAGCGAGCGATGGAAAGGAAAATGATAGGTGTAACCTTAACGGACAGGAAGAGAGCAGAGGGGGTCAGGGAACAAAGGGGAGTTAAGGATATCGTAGTTGAAATCAAGAAGAAGAAATGGATATGGGCCGGGCACGTAGCTCGTCTACCGGATAACCGGTGGTCATTAAGGGTAACTGACTGGATTCCAAGAGATGGCAAACGCGTGAGGGGGAGACAGAAAATTAGGTGGGTAGATGAGATTAAGAAGTTTCAAGGTATAACGTGGCAGCAGAGGGCACAGGACCGGGTTCATTGGCGGAACATGGGAGAGGCCTTTGCCCTGCAGTGGGCGTAGACAGGCTGGTGATGATGATGTTGATGACACGTTTACAAATTGGAGGCTCTCTAGCTTCGCCAGCAAGAGGAGGACGCGATAGCGTAATCGGACAGCGTTCGCATCGCCTTCTCAATCACTAGGCTAACTTCGCTTCTCAGTGGACACCTCAAGTATGCTGCAAGGAAAGGAACGTCTTTGCGCGTAACTCAGTCGCTTTCAAAGTATCCTAGAATGCCTACTGCATCTACGGTTGTGAAGTGCCCACTACGCCATAATTCTTCATTTTGTCAATTGGCAAAGTACCCACTACGTGTCTGTAATAATAATAAATGTTGGGGTTTAACATCTCGAATCCATGATATTATTATGACGGACTCCGTAGTGAAAGGCTACGAAAATTTCGACCACCTGGATCTGTCAGTGCACTTAGTTGGGCCAGTTCGTTTTGCATGTCGATGAAGTGGATGCGCTTGAAAGACGAGGACGTTCCATTAAACAAGTTGTACGTTGCGCAGTGTGTGTCCGTCTATTCTTCGTCCTCGTCTTTCAAGCGCATCCACTTCATCGACACCGGGGTTTGTTTAACGTGCCCCTAAATCTATGTACGCGGGCCTCGAGCAGTTTCGCCTCCATTGAAAATGCGGCCGCCGCAGCCGGGCTGCGATCCCGCGACCTTTTGGTCAGTAGTGGAGTACGATAACCACTGGACCACCGTGGCGGGTACCCACTACGCGTCAGTAACGTAACACGCGCACCTGTTCATCTACCCACATTGTTGATGCTGTTGCTGATAATGATGAGCAAATACGCCTGAGCGCTTTGACATGGGTAGGCCTTCAAACCACCAACCAATTCATGTGTTTTGACGCCTGATGACATTCTACGCTTCTGTGACGCAGAATTACACGCGTTATAAAGACTCATATAAAGACTCATCACACTACATCACATTCGATAGAGATTTTTTTCCAAAGCAGTTTCAAGCGATGGATCCTTTTTCTTGAACTTACACAGTGCAACATTGCCTGTCAAAACATGGCTGCATGAAAAGGGCTTATTCGTTCCTTGGTGAGACCACTGTTTACTCTGCAGGAAGGAGAAGAAAATCGAACATGTTCTTCTTGACTGCTGGGATGCTGTCTTTTTTTGGTACGTTCATCAACGGACTTTAAAAACATCATTGCTCCTTGACGCCTACGGCATCAGATTTCTCCCGGTTGAAAATGAAGAAGGCGTACCATTCGATCTATATATCTTATTGGGCCTGCACAGTATATGGCAGTCAAGAATGGTGGTACGCCGTGCTGATTTTAATGTACGTCCAGTTTGACACTACTTCTTTGAATCTATATGTTCATTTGTGGAAACACGAAAGGTCCAGCAAGATGTACCTGAATGGCTTCATCAAGTAGGAAGCCTTCTACAGATGCAGCAATTTTAAGAAGCCTGCAAACTGTATTTTATATTTTCTTTCTGTTTTTGTTCTTTTTGCGGTATATATTTGTTTGTCTCTGCTGGATGTATGTACATAGGCAATAAAGAAAGAAAAACTGGCGCGGCCATGTGGTAGAAAACCTACTTGATACGCAGGAGGCCAGCGTTCGATTCTCACTCGGACTGAATAGCTTAATAATTTTTTGCATCTATCTCGACTTTCCTCCGCGGACAATGGTGATTTGTCGCTGACAATCCCCAATGCCGACACCGACACCGACGGCGACTCCGCAATTTCTGTGAAACATGCTCTTTAACGCTGTCGCGTTAGTACACCAATGCATGCCTCCAGGGAGCCATTTCCTAAGGAATAAACTGTTACATTTTAACACGAAAGTGTTTTATGCCGGGGTCCACCACGGCTCCACTGACTCATTTCCGTCACGGATATGACGTTGTAAAATATGAAGGCTAACATATGACAAAGAAAAAAACTACGAGAAAGAGTTCCGTCACCGGGAGTCGAACTTATGACCTCTCGATCGCCAGCGCGCAGCGCGAAACGACTCCGCCACAGACGGCATGTTCTCTGCTGTGCTAACGGCGAGCTATTTATGTACACCATTTGCCGGTGGCGGTACTCTGAGATCGGCGGTACAGCGTGTTTTCGTTATCACTGGCGAGATGGCGCGAAGAGCTCGAAGAGCGCGCTTTAAATGTCGTCCCCCATGCGGATCAGCGCGCGCCTCGACAGGGCATGATCGCTCGTGCGGGCGCTTATCTCGTGATCTCGGTGGTTTGTACATCTTGCGCTCTGCCTGCAAGTTTCCGTTGAGAGCACGAAGGTCACCTCGCTCACTACAGCGGCCACTTTTGCGAAAGAAGCACGCTGCTCACATAGAAATAAGCTACAACTGTGACAATCGCGCTCATCCTGTGTATGCTCGTTCTGCGCGTCCTTTCTACTTGAGCAGCACATTGCAAGTTTCGAGCGGCTTGCCGTTCTTCGCGCAACATTACAATTTGGTGCTGTAGCATTCATTCCTTCGCGCTTGGGGCGAAAGAATGCACAACAAACGCTCAACTACGTCTGTGAAGACACGTTTCACTTTCGTGTTATACCGATTCCTATGACAGAGGGATCAGCCATGTTTTTTTTCTTTAATTACAATAGATAGCGCTTTCGAAGTGCACATTTGGTGGGCCCACCAATCGTGCACATAAATAAGTTGCGACGCTGCAAACAGCGTCTCATTAATTATGCAAGCAACGTTATTGCTCTGTAACCATCAACATTTCTTCGGTAATTTCAATAGAGATGGTTTCCCCTTCTCCCATACTATATGGTACTATGCGTCGTACACAACGCCTCCTAAACATAACATCGTGTTATTGCCATTGACTTACGGATGTAAAATGTAGCTTACCGTTCTCCAATAGTACAGTATACTTTACTTTAGATGGTCCCCGTTCTGCCTACAACAAAGTACTAGCAAAAAGGAAAATTCTAAAAAATACTGAAAAAATGGCATAGGAAGGGAATGAGGATACGTTCGTAGAGCGAAGAACCTGTCACGATCGCTGTGAACTAGAACTGTCGTGTAATATGTTCCTTAACATTTCTGAGCTGCTTAGGAGAGAAATATCGCCCATTTCAAGCCTCTCTTCAGAAATGGTAACAGTGAAGAGCTCATCCCCTCGTGCACCCTGACATCACAGTGAATCCGTCCTTCGAGAAAGCCTGCGCTGGAGTTAAGCTCCCACTTCTCGTCTCAATAGAGAAAAAAAAATCACAGCATATCCACGGAGTGAATGATGATGAGTAGGCGAAGCTGCGGAGGTTCATCGGTAAACCGTGAATCTTCCGTGAATTCTGGCCAGTACATCATCACCGACGTGAGATCGGGCGCGTTTATACTAAAGGTTCGATGAGTTATGACGACTTGCAGCGCACTTTAATTTTACATGTACGCTGTGAATTTTCATTGTTTAGAAAACCATTGCTTAGAAAACATCTGGCGTCTTTTCGTTTTGCTTTAGAAACATCTGGCGTTCTTTCGTTTTGCTTTTACAAAACATCTGGCGTCTTTTGTTGGTTTATTTCATCAATCAACGGCGTTTTGAACAAAATTTTTATTGTTGAATCACGCACAGGAGAAATCTCACCAGGCACTACCTTGGAGGTAAAGAATGGCTGCTAATGGGAATGAGAGACAGAAGAAGTTGGCTTTTAGCTCACGCTGCGAATTTTTTATTGTTCAACAACGCACAGGAAAAATCTCCCACCGGCACCACCTTGCAGGTCAAAGCGTAAGACTGGTTACATACTACGCTACGAGGGACGAACGGGTGCCGCTATAAGGAGCTTCGCCCCTAAAAAAGTAAAAGTGTGCGTGTGCCTTTGTGCTATATAACCTGCGGCCAATATAACGCAGGTTATATTGGCCGCAGACTGAGCATACCGAAGATATCCAAAGGCTCGTACGCTCTACAGCTTGCCGGGAAAAAAAAACGGGAGAAGGTGGAAGATAAGAGAACAAATATCGTTTCTAAGTAAGCTTGTTCGCACATCTAGCCAGCTTGCTTCGCAGATTTGAGAGCCATTTTTTGCGCCGGCACGCCAAGCCTGGGCCGTGATTAAATGAAGGAGGACGCTCCCGCACAAGCCAATTTTCCGGAAAGCAGTCTTGGTTCCTCCAGCTTCCACTCTCTCTAAAACATGGGGAGGAAGACCAGGGAGAGGCGGCCTTTGCTTTCAGAAATCTTTGCCCATAGCGACGCCAGCAATCGCTTAGCGTCTGTTTCTCTCTCCCTTTCTCACGCGTAATTCTGCTTGCGCATATTGCCGCGAGTCTTGTATTTCATGCGTTGAAGCTTCACCCACAAAGACTGTGGCCAACGCGCTGCGCAAGCCTCGCCGTGATGTGTAGGAAGCTTCGCGATTGTTTTGGAACAATCCGTTAAGATTACGCGCCGCACGAGAATGTTCCAGCTTTGTCGAGAGATAACGCCGCCAACAGCGATATCGCTGGAAAGTTCGATAGCGCCTGTATAAAAGCCGACGCGCTTGACTGCTTGTCAGTTGATCGACGGACGACGCCCTGTTCGCCGTTATCATTGTACAGCGTGTACCGCTGTAGTTCTAGTTCTCATTTTCCCGGCCACAAGTTCGGCCAAATAAACAGTTTCATTCTGCAAACGCCGACTCCTGTCTTCGTCGACGTCACGACCACGTGACATCTGGTGGAGGTGCTGCCAGGGGGGTGAAACTTCGCGGTTTTTCTGTCCCGTGACCGCAGCGATCCTAATGTTTGGGGGCTGTACAATACCTACGAGCATAAATGAACGTTCTTGTTCCATTTTATATTTATTACCAGTTTACTTATTAACTCCGGTGTTTTTAATACGCAAGTGAACGGAAAGGTTGCAGTTCGGAATTGCGAAAATACGAGCGCCACCCGGAGTGGAAAACGGGAACTGCACCGTGTTATCTCTCACGGCGAAAAAGGGGCGTTTCTTCTCACGCGCCCGTGTATGCTGCGGCTTACGGTGTCCCAAAGGCCGCTTTTACCACTGTAAAGTTGGTTTCAGCGAAAGTGGCAAAACCCTTGCAAGCTTGAGCGAAACAGACGCATGAATGTATTCGCGCCGTTATCACAAATCGTGCGGTGCTGAGCGGTGTCAAAATTCTTCTGCCGTACCGGCATAAAATTCTTTCGGATCCGCGGCGGGCGAAAGGTACGATCTGCATGCTGCTCGTTTTGTTTTTCTACGCTTGCACGGCATGTCAGGATACGGTTGCAGCAGTAGCTGTGTAATTTAATTGAGCATACACGTGCGTAATTTATTTATTACATTTTGATTGTCTGCTTTTGTTTTTGTGTTGTGTTTTTTACTGTATGAATGGTACGCTTAGGCAATAAAAGATTCAAACAAGCTATGCTCTTTATTTCTGTCTAATTTATGTGTACACGTAAACAAAAACACAGTCTTACTTAGAATAAGTGGTGCGAAAATAGGTGGATGGTAAAACCATCATCAATCAGAACGCAACGATTGTCGTTTTGATCATGTGCCGGGTTGCGCAACAGGAAGACGGTCGCGCGCTCGCCATCTGAATACCTTCCACTCGCTCAGTTTGGCTTGCTGGTGCATCCCAATTGAATTTGGCGCTAAATCGCTCCCCCCGCCACTCGGATGCCCAGTCCTCATCAAGATGGCGTCCCCCAGTGCGTGTCTGCAATGCGCCGCCATGTTTTAGCACCGCCCCCAAACACCAGGTGTTCGTCTGGCGCTGCGAGCGAATATCGCGTTCCATGGAAGGTATAGGAAGTTTCACTCCCCTGGTGCTGCTTCTTCCAAGATCCGGACGCCCCCGCGAAGCGCTGACCCAAGCCCGAGGCGCGACGAGGACGACGGCAAGGAGAACCCGGATCGTCGAACAAGCCGCAGGCAGAAGGGACTGCCGCCAGAGCACGGGCTCCTTCCCGAAAAAGACAGACAGCCGCAGATCCCAACATCGACCGCAGCGACGATGACCGACCCCGTGCAGCCTGCGCCGATCCTTCTTCGGCATCCCAAGGAGCCGCCAACCTTCCGCGGATCGTCGTTTGAAGACCCGGAAACCTGGCTTGAAACATACGACCGTGTCGCCGCCTTTAACAACTGGACCAATGAAGACAAGCTGCGTCACGTGTACTTCTACCTTGAAGACGCGGCCAGAACCTGGTTTGAGAATCGGGAGTCCTCACTGCAGACCTGGGATCTTTTCCGCAGCGCATTCCTGCACACGTTCACAAGCATCGTGCGCAGGGAAAGAGCCGCTTCTTTGCTGGAGACCCGGGTGCAGCTGCCAAACGAAAACGTCACCATCTTCACGGAAGAGATGACTCGACTTTTCCGTCAGGCCGACGCTGCGATGGCGGAAGACAAAAAAGTTCGCCTGCTCATGCGAGGTGTTAAACAAGAACTTTTCGCGGGACTTGTCCGCAACCCGCCCACGACGGTCGCCGAATTCCTCACCGAGGCTACGACTATTGAGAAGACACTGGACATGCGGACGAAACAGTACAACCGCTCGCCGCTCTGTGCAACCTATTTCGAAGTGCACTCACTAGCAACCGACGACTTGCGCGAAACCATCCGAGCGATCGTGCGGGAGGAGTTGCGCAAGCTGTTACCTTCGCCGCAGCCTCAAGTGGATTCGATCGCAGACATTGTCCGCGAGGAAATCAGAGAGTCACTGGGTGTTCCTCAGCCGGCACCGCCGGAGCTTCAAGCAATGAGTTATGCTGCTGCAGCCTGACGCAACGCCCCCCCCCCCTCCTCGCCCACATCAAGACGCCGCGCCGCCCCAGCAGTTCCGCCGCCAGGCACCACCGCCGCCACCACCGACGTCATACCGCCCGCCAGCCGGTCAGCAATACACGCCGAGGAAGACCGAGGTTTGGCGCGGCCCCGACCATCGTCCACTCTGCTACCACTGCGGAGAAGCCGGCCACACCTACCGCCGCTGCCATTATCGACAGATGGGACTGCGTGGGTTCGCCGTCGACGCGCCGCGTCCACAGCAGGGGGAACGACCACGTGACATCGCCGACTACCTGGCAGGAGCGCAGTGGACCCCCCGAGGACCTTCCCGATCGCCGTCGCCAGGCCGCTACGCCTCTCCCCAACGCCGACCATACACTGGCCCAACCCGGGGCCGGTCACCTAGCCCGCATCCGGAAACTAAGGGCAGCAACCGATGGAGGTGCGGTTGCTGTACGACGAAATACCGAAGACCCTCCGCCGCCGACGCCGTCGCCACGACGAAGGCTTCAGGGCACGACGCGAACCCCTGACGACGATACCTCGCGGACCGAAGTAGACCTGACGACGCAACGTGGAAGCAGCGGAACAAACCGACGTAGCCGTGACCCGACGCCACGACCTAACTGCAACGCAAGACGACGAACTAGCGACCTCGACGTTCTTATTGACGGCCACAGCGTCACCGCTATCGTCGATACTGGAGCCGACTATTCCGTCATCAATGGGCCGTTCGCAGCAAAGTTGAAGAAAGTTTGGACTGCTTGGGAAGGCCCCGAGATCCGGACCGCTGGAGGCCATGTAATAACGCCGATTGGTGTCTGCACGGCGAGAGTCACTATCAACAACCGGACTTATCCTGCGAGCTTTGTAATCCTACAAAACTGCTCCAGGGATGTGATACTTGGAATGGACTTCCTAAGTGACCACGGCGCCGTCATCGACTTAAGAACCAAGTCGATAACCCTATCGTCGGAGAAAGCGACACCGCCGGATACGAACCCATGTCAACATGCCCTGAACGTGCTCGAGGATCAAGTCACCATTCCTCCTAGATCCAGCATCATAATTCCCGTCGCCACCGAAACGGCTGAATGCATCGAAGGTGTCATCGAGAGCGATCAGGGTTTGCTGCTAGACCGTGACATTTGCGTCGCAAGAGGCATTACTCGGCTGTGTGAAGGGAAAGGAAGCGTGATGCTAACGAATTTCAGCCAAGCATACAGACACCTGAGCAGGGGCACGACGATTGCGTACATCGAAGAAATCTTGGCTGTCAGCGATGCATTTGCCTTTTCAGATTCTGACGAAGCTACAACGACAACCGCAATGCCTGAGCCATCCTTCGACGTAAACCCAAGCCTTCCCGCCCGCCAACACCAACAGCTCCGATGCCTTCTGAAGAAATACAAGGACTGTTTCTCGTCGTCATCACGGGTCCGGCAAACGCCCCTTGCTAAACACCGTATCATAACGGAAGAAAATGCTCGACCACTCCGTCAGAGTCCCTACCGGGTTTCGACGCGAGAAAGGGACGCCGTTAAGAAGCAAGTCGACGAAATGCTACGCGATGACATCATCCAGCCGTCCAAGAGTCTGTGGGCGTCTCCCGTAGTGTTAGTGACGAAGAAGGATGGAACCCTACGTTTCTGCGTCGATTATCATCGCCTGAACAAAATCACGAAGAAGGACGTGTACCCTCTTCCAAGGATAGACGACGCCCTGGATCGACTCCACAACGCGAAGTACTTTTCGTCGATGGACCTCAAGACCGGCTACTGGGAAATCGAAGTCGACGAGAGAGATCGAGAAAAGACGGCCTTTATGACACCAGACGGCCTCTTCGAGTTTAAGGTCATGCCCTTCGGTCTTTGTTCGGCACCTGCGACATTCCAACGTGTTATGGACACAGTGCTGGCTGGCTTAAAGTGGCACATGCCTCGTGTACTTGGACGACGTCGTTGTGTTTGCCTCAAGCTTCGACGAACACCTCCGGCGCCTTGAAGCTGTACTTGAAACAATCAAGACCTCCGGCGTCACTTTGAAGCCTGAAAAGTGCCGCTTCGCGTACGAGGAGCTCTTGTTTTTGGGTCACGTTATCAGCAGGGATGGTGTTCGTCCAGACCCGCGGAAAACAGCTGCCATCGCTGCCTTCGCGCCACCCAGCGACACCAAATCCGTGCGCCGTTTTCTCGGCTTGTGCGCCTACTACAGGCGCTTCTTCAAGGAATTTTCACGAATCGCCGAGCCGCTAACTCACCTCACGAAGACCGACGTGCCATTCAAGTGGGAAACGGCGCAAATCGAAGCATTTGAAGAACTGAAACGACGCCTTCAGATGCCTCCGATACTAGCGCATTTCGATGAATACGCCGATACGGAAATCCACACCGACGCAAACAGCGTAGGACTCGGCGCAGTCCTTGTGCAGAAGACTGCCGGGCAGGAAAGGGTCATCAGTTATGTTAGCCGGTCGCTATCAAAGGCAGAAACGAACTATTCCACAACGGAAAAGGAGTGCCTAGCGATCATCTGGGCTACATCCAAGTTTCGCCCCTACCTCTACGGCAGGCCCTTCAAAGTTGTGAGCGACCACCACGCATTGTGTTGGCTAGCTAACTTGAAGGACCCTTCAGGTCGGCTCGCACGATGGAGCCTACGACTTCAAGAATTCGACATTACCGTCGTTTACAAGTCCGGAAAGAAACACTCCGACGCCGACTGCTTGTCTCGTGCCCCCGTCGACCCACCACCACCCGACGACCACGATGATGACAGCTTCTTGGGAGCCATAAGTACCGACGACTTAGCCGAACAACAGCGAGCCGACCCGGAGCTGAAGAGTCTAGTTGAATACCTGGAGGGCAGGACCATCGTTGTCCCAAAAGTATTCAGGCGAGGGTTGGCATCATGTTCCTTGAAAAACAACGTCCTCGTAAAGAAGAACTTCTCTCCTGCCCGAGCCAGCTACCTTGTTGTTGTACCTTCAGGACTGCGACCAGAAATTCTGCATTCCCTGCACGACGACCCGACGGCTGGACACCTCGGACTTTCCCGCACGCTCGCACGAGTACAGGAAAAGTACTACTGGCCGCGCCTTGCCGCCGACGTCACTCGCTACGTGAGGACGTGCCGAGACTGTCAGCGACGAAAGACACCGCCCACAAGACCAGCAGGCTTCCTTCAGCCGATCGAGCCTCCTCGGCGACCATTCCAGCAGATCGGGATGGACCTCTTGGGGCCGTTCTCAACGTCGACTTGCGGAAATAAATGAATCGTCGTGGCCACCGACTACCTCACCCGCTACGCCGAAACAAAAGCCCTCCCCAAAGGCAGTGCCGCTGAGGTAGCCAAGTTCTTCGTTGAGAGCATCGTCCTTCGACACGGCGCCCCAGAGCTTCTCATCACCGACAGAGGTACGGCGTTTACGGCTGACCTAACTCAGGTGATCTTAGGATACAGCCACACAAGCCACCGCCGGACCACCGCGTACCACCCACAGACCAACGGCCTCACCGAGCGTCTAAATAAGACCATCGCCGACATGCTGGCCATGTACGTCGACGTCGAACACAAGACGTGGGATGCCATCCTTCCGTACGTGGCCTTCGCGTACAGCACGGCGGTACAGGAAACGACGCAGATGACGCCATACAAGTTGGTCTACGGACGGAGCCCGGCAACGACGCTCGACGCCATGTTACCAAACGTGACCGACGAGAAAAACACCGACGTGACCACCTACCTACAGCGCGCCGAAGAAGCACGAGAGCTCGCCCGCCTGTGCATTAAGACCCAGCAGCACACCGACAGCCGTCGCTACAATCTTCGACGACGATTCGTGGAATACCAGCCCGGCGACCGTGTCTGGGTCTGGACGCCAATACGACGACGCGGACTGAGCGAGAAGCTTCTTCGACGATACTTCGGACCGTACAAGGTACTTCGACGTCTCGGCGCACTCGACTACGAGGTTGTCCCCGACGGCATCACGAACTCTCAGAGGCGCCGAGCTCGACCCGAGGTCGTGCATGTGGTGCGCCTTAAACCGTACTATGCTCGTTAACGCACCTGAGGACTCTAATGTTTGCTTTCTTTATTAGTTTTCTTTAGTATTGCATGTATTCATGTTCTGTTTTTAAGCATCGGGACGATGCTTTTTCAGAGGGGGGCATTGCCGCGAGTCTTGTATTTCATGCGTTGAAGCTTCACCCACAAAGACTGTGGGCAACGCGCTGCGCAAGCCTCACCGTGATGTGTAGGAAGCTTCGCGATTGTTTTGGAACAATCCGTTAAGATTACGCGCCGCACGAGAATGTTCCAGCTTTGTCGAGAGATAACGCCGCCAACAGCGATATCGCTGGAAAGTTCGATAGCGCCTGTATAAAAGCCGACGCGCTTGACTGCTTGTCAGTTGATCGACGGACGACGCCCTGTTCGCCGTTATCATTGTACAGCGTGTACCGCTGTAGTTCTAGTTCTCATTTTCCCGGCCACAAGTTCGGCCAAATAAACAGTTTCATTCTGCAAACGCCGACTGCTGTCTTCGTCGACGTCACGACCACGTGACAATATGTTCTAACTCGATATTGCCGCCGCTTTCAGCTCGCGTTATATTATTTTCGCTCTCAATTCCAACATGTGAGTGTGAATCGCGTTCTCTCACCCCGAACAGCAAGCTGTGTGCCGTTTGTCGCCACGCCGCGTGGAAAATGAAGTCATTGACGCAGCTCGCATAATTGCTCTGAAAATGTCGCCACCCGGAAAGCGAAGCGAGCACGTTAAGTAGAGCTGACTCGAAGTCATGTAGCACTAAGCAATTATAGCCTTTCAAGTTCAAGGCGTAGCATGGGTGTCGTGTGTGCCGAGCGTGATCTAGCCAGCGTTTTCGCATGGTCGTATGATACCGGAAGTTCCACGTCTTGATTTGTTCGTAGGCATTAGGCTCGTTCGGGAAATAGAACTTCGTTTAGCCGCGATTACATTAGTGTAACCAATAAAATGAAATGTTGCACAACAATGTCCACAGAAAGAGTTCTGGTTCTTATGTATTCTCTCCTGTTTTTATTTTCTTGAAAATTGAAAAAGTACTTCGTTGTTTGATTCATTGGCTGCTGCTCGCAAAACATGCTGTTTGATTTTTCCTTCATAACGCCTCACCTTATTTATTTTTTTCCTTTCATGGGCGTTTATCTATTACTAAGCACGTGTATTTGTAAAAAAGAAACAGTTCGTTTCTTTTTAAAATTTCTTTCAGCGTGCGCAGAGCTGCACGCTGCCTGTAAAACGCCATCTAGCGTAGCAAACGATTATTAAGGCGGAATGCTTATATGCCTCGTTAAATAGGAAGAATGTCCGTCGGCGTAGTCGTCGTTGTCAGCACGATTGGCACCAAAAATCACCATCACCGAAGATCATTCTCGTTATCATGATGATGATGAGAAGACATAGATGATAGATAGCCACACCGGATGGCTTCAGCGAATCCATAGGGGTCTCTGCGAGCTGTTTTTTTTTCTGGACATGTGTATTGCTTTCTCTGGCAGCCGTCGCGAGCGCACGCAGCTTACGTCGCCTTGCCCATGGAGACAGTAGCCGCGCGGCGGCCCTCTCCACATGTTAGTTCAACTCCTAGCTGCTCTGTTATCTGTTCAGGAGGAAGCCTTATTTGTCTAATGAGTGAAAAAATTGGAGGTCTGGCGTAGTCGTGGAAAAGAATGGAATTAAATTCACGTCACGATCAGTGATGGCATTGTTTGGCGAATTGTGCCATATCATTACCTCATTGGACGACACCGTCGCTTGACCAAAGGCGGCCCGATAGGAAAGCCATTGCAACACCAGGTGACCTGCAAATAGCTTCAGACAGGGAGAGGAGGGATAGAGAAAGCAATCTTCAGATGAACCTAATATGTGTCTCGTGAGAGCATACGCGCTTCCGCTTGTGCTTTCTTTAGCGCGAGCTAAAGGGAGTGTAAAAAAAAATCCGGCAGATCCCGCCGTCATAGGAATCGGCCTAACACGAGAGTGAAACTTGTCATCAAATGAGAAGTTGATTGTTTAGTGTGCATTTGTATATGAGAGCTTGTACAATGTCTACTGTTGTTTGGTTGATATAGCACAGCTTAATCTGGACGCACCCACGTTGACGCCTAGTGACCCATCTCCGTCCCGACGACTAACGCCCATGATTATTTAACGCTTGCGGTAGCTGAAGTAGTTAGCATGTACCTGGACACCGCATATGGTGAATCCCGCGCAAAAATGGCATCATCCAGAATGCAATAAACTCTGTATTTGATATGCAGTCTTTCAAAGCATCGTGAAACGCGAAGGGCAACTCGACGTGCGTTGTGTCTTTTCTCTAGCTTGCCCATGATTTCTCACAGGGCCAGCGGGGAACGCGGTGAAACAGCAATGCGAGCGCCGGAGAGCTATTCTTTTAGAAGCGAAGCTCCTTAAAGGGGCACTAAAGAGCAAAACGATTTTGCTCATATTAATAAAGTACTCTTTCACGACACCAAAAAAAAAATACGCTTGCTGCGAGAAGACGCCTAATAGGCGACGAAACGCCCAAAAATGAAATGTGGGTAGCGACGCCACCTTGAAGTTTCCGCACCATTCGCCATAACGTCACATGTTTTGACGGCGCCTACTAGGGACACGTAGTTCCTAATCGGTAGAAATTAAGTATATTGTCCTCTGAGAGGGCCATAGACTTTACATATCAAGATTGGGTTAATTTTGATGAGCCAATGGCGCCAAAATTCGATAAGTACACTTTGAAATCCGTGACGTCGCGCAGGGAGATTTTCGTCAGAAAATTAAAAATGAAACTTTGAACTTGATTTTATTCTTAATATTAAACCTATGATGTCTAAATTAACGGCGTTAGAGTTCAGAGAGCACAATATATCGATCTAGGCCAATTCCATGTTTCTCTTTAGTGTCCCTTTAAGGCTATGTTATACTCCAACTTTCCTGACGCGCGCGTGCGAGGACGTTGCGTTTCGTCACGTCGAGCCGGCGACGCTACGCCAGGCGCAAATCGGTCTCCGCTACAGTCGAGCCGGCTCCAACGCGCCCGTGCGATCGCATCTCGAGGAGTACATGCGCAGTAAAGCGAAGAACGCGCCGTGCAACTTGTCAAGAACTGACTGTACAGCCCGCGAAGCAGGTTCCTCTACATGAGGATCTATTCGGAGGAGAGCGACGCCCGAGCGCGCCAGCAGTCGTCGGCCGCGTCGGCGGTCAGCCGACGCCGGACTACAGAGGGCTGTTTTTTGCTGACGTAACACCGCGTAACGCGCACGCGCGCGCAGGCCCGCACCCCGCCGTCGTCGTTGAAGCTCCCTTCTCTTAAGCATCTCTTTGGGTTTCAGTGGCCGGTGATTGAAGAGGAAATGTTTAGGCCTTGAGCGGTTTGGTTCTAGCGCACCAGAAATACGAGGTTAAAAGAAACAAGCTCTGTGCAGAACTGGTTATAATGGTTGTCTTCACTTTCACCACCTTTATTGTGGATTTTGAAACGACAACCATGATTCTAGCGCAATACGGGCGCTTTGTCGATCGTAGTAGCAGACGCTCCACGCACCCGGCGCCGGCGCAAAAAGGCAATAGGGAGTTTTCCAATAGGGGCCCCAAAACCGTTTGCGTGTGCTCGTTTTGGGTCAAGCAGGAGCTAAGAGTTTGCGAATATGTTCTGCGGCGGTTTGAACACTCCCGCTATTCTAGGTCACTCTAGTCTGGGCAAAGAGCCGTCGCCTCAGCTGGTGCCGCCATGTCTGGTTGACGCAAAGATTTTGGGGCAGACTTTGAGGCTCCCGCTAAATTCGAGAAATAGCGGCCCCAACGCTAAACCGAAACGCTGTTTGGGTCTGGCGCATGCGCAGTGCCCTCGGCGCTATTTCTTTAGGGCCCTAAAACGATTGGGGCCCCTATTCGAAAACTCCCTAATGAGCGCGCGCGGGTCGCCGCCGTCCAAGCTCTCTGCCGAATAACTGTTTGCATCCGTCTCCCACCTGTCTCCCTGCACCGCGCGCGTCGCACACTCAATTGCTCAGTCGTTCCCGCCACCGAGCGCAGCAGACACTCTCCCCACCCTACCGCCTTCATGAAAGCCAGCAGCGAGATCAGGCGCATAGTCGTTTGTGTGCCATTTCTAAGGAGCTTCGCTGATTGGTTTTATTCGTACACGGAACTGGTGGTTTTAATATGGATGGAGGCTATGAGCGAGGTTTGAGCTAAATCCGTCACCTCGCGGTGTGTTAAAGGTTTGATGAAATTACACTTATCCTATTGGAAACGCACCGAATGCGACGGTTGTAGCAACGGTGCGTTGCCCGAGTTCATCGCGAATGGCATCCACTGATTCACTCTACTGCTTCCGGACGGCGACCCCACCCTGCAAACCAAGAGCCACGGCCGCTACATACAAAAACAGGTGCGGCTTGCTGCGTGGCGCCTAAACGGCGTCTCGGGCCTAGTTCTGCTCGCGCCCGCTCTGGCTCCACTGCTCCTGATAGCCTTTCACACAGATGCGTTTGCATGAACGCATTGGTACGCGCAACACTGACTCTAATCAAGCTGTAAATAACGCGTTGCTTAGTTGCACATTATAGGTTGAATTCTAAAGTCGTTATTAGAAGTGCCGATTACCCCACATGTGTGAAAACTTTGCCCTAGGAGTGCGAATCTTTTGTAGAGCGGGCCTTAACATTACCCATGAAGTCTGCCCGCTTGACTCAGTGCTCTATTACGTCCTCGATTTCCCGGCCCTTCATTCATTTCCTTCCTCACCTACGTGCTCTATTACGAATAATCATGAACTTAAAGCTATTCCTTCAGTTAATTTCAATTGCCCTGAATTTTTTTCAACTGCTCCCCTTAGCGAACAACTTCCTTTTTCAATGTGTTCACTGCATTCTTTGACTGTTCCAAGAGATGCGCAAGGTGTAAGGTGCTTTGGCCTTGCCTGATCTAGAGGAAAGCTGTTCTGTGCTAGATTCCGAGGCCGACTGTGCAACGAGTGCTTCGATCTCGTCTTTCCCAGGGTGCGAGGAACATTTGATCTTGGGGCTCTATCTTGAGCATTCACTATCACCTGCCCGAACTATTACGTCATCAGCTCGATTCATTCGCCGGCGTTTCTGGGCTGCTTCTTCTATTTTTTTTTTTTTTTGCATGTAGTGCGGACAACCGAGAAACACAGTCTAAACCGCAGTCGGAAGCATAAGCCTAATCTTCGTGTTCTTCTTCTAGTCATTATCAGCTAAATGTAATGAATATACCAGCGACTTGTCGCTTGGCTCCCACTTGTTTCCTTTCCCTGACGATCCTTCGCGAGAAATATTCTTCAGGCACGCTGCCGGACAGTGTAGATCGCAGGGGAATTCGTGGTACTTCACGGTAGTGTCTCTTCTCGCGTTGGAGTTGCACAGCAGCAAAAAACAGCTTCGCAGCATTACACTGTTAGAAAAAACCGTCTGCCACACACGCGCAACCAAGAAACCGTACTCAAGCACAGGAAACATGAGGCAAGCTGCTCACACACACGATCGCGCAAAAAAGCACACGGAAAAGCACATGAACACGTAGAAATCCTGAGGCGACCACACTGAGGCGACCACATGAACCGGCGTCTGCCCTGCGTGCGAGAGCAGTGGGGTCCTCACCAAAAAGGAGGGGCCGCAACTGTCGACACGCGCGCGCCCATTGACGGCGACGCGACGCAGCAGGCCGCATCTGTTTCTTTTTTTTTATGTAGCGGCAGTGCAAGAGCAGTGTTTGGGGAAAGTGCGAGAACTAAAAGGCGCGTTCGTGTAGCCACCTTCAAGTGTTCGACGGTAGCGCAGTGGGTTAAACGCCCGCCAGCCACCTTCGCGGACCGAGAGGTCGTGGATTCGGCTCCTGTAAGCGGAATTCTTTTTTTAAAGGGCCCTTCACCAGGTTTGACAATTTTGAGCTGACGAGCGCAATTTATACACTGGGCGTTCACGATCACGTCTGCCAAAATTTGCAACGCTACGCGCCGCAGAAATGGGTCAAATTTCAAGCTGAACGCTGCTTGCCCTTCTTCTCGCGGCCGCGCGCCCAGAGAATGAGGGGATGACGTACATGCGAGAATGGCCCTACGTAGATGGTAGTGCTGTGACGTCGGTCCTTTACGTAGACGACTGTGCTCTGACGTCGCCAACAGTAGCACGTGACACTGCGATAAATATTCGACACAACGTGTAGTTTGTGTAATTTGTTGCTTAAATAGATGAATAAAACTTGAGAGTAATAATAAAACACACAAACGGAATGTGTGCGTTGTCTTTCTTATTTTTACTGCGAATCGCAGCGAGATTCGAGACTAATCTACCTCCGTTTCGCACGCGTTCGTGTTCTCGCGCTTTGCGCATCGTGCAGACGCTACCCCTTACAACGAAACTAATTTTCCACCGCGTTCCAGCGCTCATTAGGCTCATTTATTCTCCCGCGTCTAACTAGATGTTCATGCGGCACACCGCTAGTCTCGCGTCCGTACGACTGAGCTTTCGGGCTCAGTAATAGGTTGGAAGCCAAGTGATCGGCGAGGCCGCATTCGGCATAACTTGCTGAGACGAAGCGCAAAGAATGCCGCCACAACACCGCTCGCGTCTCGGGGGCTCGGGCTGGTTCGGGCACGTCATGCGCTGGTTCGGGCACGTGAAAAAAAAATTGGCCGTGTATCTGCGTGCTTCGCTGCAAATGTCGTCTAAAGACGATAGAAGAGGCGCTGCGTGAGATATGGATGTCATCTGGCAATACGTCGGGAAACACGAGTGCTGTGTTGCGGGCTGGTAGTCCCGGCACAGCGGCAGGCGAAGACCGGCGGTGACCAACGCGACCGGTGGGGACGCCGGCCAGCCCGAACACGCTGTTTGGCGCGATGCGCCGAAGGAGAAGAAACGTCCGCACTCAACGAGTACTCTCCACAAACTCTCTTACTTACACGTCGCCTGGGTAAAACAGGAATGCCAGAGCGGCGCCCCCTGTCATTCGTACAATGCAATACTGTACCGAAACCGAAACACAACATGAGCTTGTGCAGAGGGCACGGAGGAAGACAAGTTTCAGCGCAGTCGCATTTTCAGCGCACTTTAAGAAACTAGGGTTGTAACATTGTAGGGCGAGTAGGGCCAGAAGGACCGTCACGACGAAAACCTGCCTCCTCAGTCGTATTCGCCTGTAACGTTGGTGTGGCTTCGCGTTCCCTCCTCCGCTCCTGGCCTTTCCACAAAGCTACTGCCTAAGTACGAAGGCCCCTACCGCGTCCTACGTCAAGCATCCCCAGTTAACTATATGATTGAGCCTGTTCAATCATCCACGGACCGCCGTCGTCGCGGCCGCGAGACTGTTCACGTCGATCGACTGAAGCCGCATTATGACCCACCAGTTGAGAGTTTATAACCAGGAGAGTTTATAACGGGCTCTAGAAATGCCGCTCTTCCAGCTTTCGCTGTGACTGTGCTGCGCTTTCCGCGCAGGCCTGGCGTTTTTTGATCAACAATGTACACAAGTATGAACCTATTCAGCCGTTCACGATGGCTGGCCCTTGGGCAAGTGGTTCAACTTTGGCCGAGTGGCTGAATCGAGGGACGTGCCGACAAACAGAAAGACAGACAGAAGGACAGACAGAAAGACAGACCAAAATTTCTGCGTTTAAGTTCCCCAAGAAAGACTATCGTCTTTAATAAACCTTCAGTTGATAGTCTGCGCTTGTCCCCGTCTTCCTGTTGTCCGTCTTGTGCACCGCGCAGTATACTTCGATCCCCGGCGCGGGGGCTGCTGGAGACCTTGTCTGTTGGCCCCGCCGCTACTGGAAAGAGGACCTCAAAAGCTCGGAGCTGAACACCCCACTCCGGCGCGTCGGGCAGGCCTAGATTCCGCCCGAGTACAGGGACTCAGTGCCGCCACCTGGGGCCACGAGAACCACAACCGCCGGCCATTTTTTTTTAATGAAGTTCATTTCTTCTTCTACAGTCACCTTCGTAGGGACAGCTTCTGCTGTCTCATATCGTACGTAGAGCTCTCAGATGTCACCGAATTTTCTAAAAGAACGCCAGGCATGCGCGGAAAGCGCAGCATAGTCACAGCGAAAGCTCGAAGAGCGGCATTTCTAGAGCCTGTTACAAACTCTCTTGTGGCTACTGATACAAATACACTAAGAATGTACCCACTACGCCACAAATCATAATTTTTGTGAAGTTGGGAAGCACCCACCACGACATTAATCATCATTCTGCGGAGAAGCGAGGTACCATCTGTAAGGCATTACGAGCAGTTTCTTGATGCGACGGTTGATGACGATGAAGAATTATGGCTGATCCCTTTGTAATGGGTTAGAAGCTTTAAAGGACGCACTACAGTAAATCCTCGGTGATACGATCGCGGCTCGTACGAATTTCGGGGTGATACGAATTTTTCTGTGGCCCCGGCCAAGGCCCATTAGCCTGCAATGTATTGGAGTACGGTTGCTGCGAACCGATTTGCTCTCCGCGACGTTTGATACGAACGTACGCTGGCGCGCAGGTACGAACAGGTGCGGCCCGCGCTGTCGCGGAAGACGCGGTAGTCACGCGCGGGCCAGGAACATGCGCGCGGCGCGACCATCAACGGTGCGTCGTTGCCTCCGAGATAGCGCGCGCGAATTTTGGAGGCGTTTATGCGCCTTAGCGTTGAGATTAGAGATGACGTTGACGTCGCGCTTTCATTTTTCGACGCGTTGACGCGTGCTCCGGTGCTCGAGGCAGCAGTGTCTTTTTACTGTGTTAACACGTGCCTGCCACGTCGGTTCAAGAAGACTGAAACTTGGGCTGCGATTACGTCATGAAGTCCCATGAAACGTGGACGAAGACCCCAAAAGACGAAGCGGATGGTCTGGCGAAGGAGCTTGGCCCCTATCTATCGTGTGCAAAGTGCTTCTTAAGTCACTTATGCCGCAGTACTCTGCTGTCGTGCAGAAAAGCATAGTAAGATTAGGAAGGGGCCACATGTGGTCGCGGGGCACAACACATCTGGTTCATAATTACACTCGCGCGCATGCGCCGTATATTTACGAGTACAAGTATGATCGTTGACGTCTAAAAACTTTACTGGCAATCATTGAGAGCTGTTCATGATGTCGCTGCGTCCCTGAGACACACTAAATCTAAACGTATGCCAACTTTCTTTTGTCGCATACTAAATTTCCATAGTTTCTGGTGATACGAATTTCGGATGATACGAATATTTTTCGAAACCCCGCGAGATTCGTATCACCGAGGTTTTACTGTAGTTACTTAATTCGCATTGTGAGATGCCCGGTTGTTATTTCACTCTCCCACCACGCTTTGTAACATACGCTAACGTGAGAAAGAGATAGAGAGAGGTAATTAACCTTATTGAGACCCTGAGCAAATGGATCATGGGAGCGTTATGGGCTTCCTTCGCAACCAATTGATGTGCACTTGCGAGGAACCCAGTACGCTATAAATCATCATAATTTTTGTGAAGTACGGAAGCAGCCACTAAGCAATTTTTCTTCATTCTACGCAGAACCGTGGTAGCTGCTAAACACGTGTAAGGCATTATGTCCACTTTGTTGATGCTGTGGCTGATGACGATGAATAATTATGGCAGAGCCCTTTGTAATGGGTTGGAAGCATTCAACAACCCACTCGTTGCGCAATTCGCATTGTGTGACGCCTGCTTAGAGAATTCGCGTTGTGTGACACTTGGTTGTTATTTTACTCTTCTATCACGCTCCATTACATATGTTAATGTGGTTCCTTCCCGACATGAAGCCTGTATAGGGTCATTGTGCAGAGCGGTTTCAGGCACGGGTATGGCTCTGAGGTTGAATACTGGGCTCACACGCAGAGGTCCCAGGTTCGAACCTCGCTCCATCCTGGAATTTTTTTCTTATTTCGAGCGATAGTGGTTACGGACACCGGCGGCGGCGGCATCGGCGGACAACTACGGCGCCACACACGGCCCTTGTTGTGATCTCATAACAGCTTTCGCTGTAAAACGGCATAGGGACAGCTTATGACTGTTCCATGTTGGAGGAGAGAGCACTATAAATCACCTAAACAGTAAATTCGGCCTACAGTCATCGCTCTCCCACGCACCAAAGAATTAGCATAGATGCTTCGTCCAATTTTTTTCGTTCATTTTCGTAACGTCAGCTGCACTCCATCTCAGACGTTGCCTTTAACACTGTGAAGGCCACAGGGCCCTTTAGCCGATAGGAAGGGCGATTAGCCCCTCCACATGTATTCATCCACGTCGCGTCGTATGCTCAGCGCCTCCCTGGCGTCTTCTCGCACGCGTAGGGCGATCGAAGAGAACAGACGGCATCGATAAAAAAAGAATGGCTGCACCCATCGCAGCTGCTGCCCTCCGCTTCGAATTTATTAAGTCGTCAGAACCAAACTTGTATTCGCTTTAGTGTGCTGACGCTTAGATAGAAATGTATTCGTGACTATATTGCCCTAATTCCAAGAACCATTATCAAATTCTCGGCGCGTTAGGCTGAGAAGGCGCGGGTAAAGGAACAGCTGATCTCGCAAACAACGACCAAATATGCCAAATAAATTTGATCGTTTGTCCTCAGCGGAAGATGACTGAAGGCGATGGCTCATTTCACCATTGATTTGTTGCTTCCAGCGCAGTGGGCGAATAGCAAGCACAAGCTAGGATCTAGGTGAGCGATCATGTCTACATGGGTGCTGCCATGTCGATTCGTAACCAAGGTTACCGGCGGTTACTTATTCAGCAAATGCTTACACCCCGTAGCCTTGGTAGTGCTGAACGGTAGTGGTGAGATGGAGTATTGTTGTCCATGTTTATGACAGTCGAATTCAGTCATACAGAAACACGTCTTTGTCGCTAATTTTACACATAAAACTTACCGCCCCGAGTATCTTTTGCCTGCTATCCTGAGATGAGCAATCAGCCAAAAAATATTCTGACAGAAACGAAGAACCTGCATTTTATTTCTTGCGCTAGTGCTTACAGAAGCACAGAGGAGGCACTTGCGCTTCCAACGAAAGCCAGCTGGTACAATACTCTTACTGAGCTGAACGAGAAGCGATCACCGGTTTTCTGGGCTGAGCTTACTTGAAACAAACAGCGCAAAAGACGGACGGCCACAGAAAGGAAACACACAGGACAATCGCTGACTTCCAACTGAATTTTTATTGGCAAGAAAGCATCTTATAAGTGCTTGCGGGAAAGTGAAAACCAGAAAAAAAAGAATAGACGAAAAAATGCAATGATAGAAACCAGACAAAATACTAACAGTCACAGCAGCCGGCTGCGCCCACCCCCGCATTCTAAAAAACCCGGCTTTCTGTCAGATAGCAAAACCGATGGTTTGCTAACGCAACCGTTCTTTTCTCGCGTCGTCTGCGCAGCCTCACTGATTACTCGTTATTGGTCGTCCTTGTTCCTATCCACAACAGTGGTCCCTTGAAACTGCCGCGTTCACCCACGCGTGCTGACGTGCAGTGCCAAGAAGCCATCCTTGCCGTTGCGTACGTTATTGGCGTGCTCACGTAAGCGCTCGTTCAGGCATCTGCCCGTCTGGCCCACGTAGCACGCCCCGCAAGACAAGGGTATCCGGCACACCACACCTTGCACACAGTCGACGAACTGTGTTCTGTGTTTGAAAACACATTGTGTAGCTCGTTTCTTCACGGCACAGGTCCTTTTCTCCAACTGGGACAACTTGTCCTGTGTACTGAAAACAACTTGCACATTAATGCGTTGCCCTATAGTCATTAGGCGATGGGACACGGAGTGCATGTACGGGATGACTGCGACTTAATTGGTCCCGCTCTTGAACAGTTCTTTGTTCTGTGCCGCCGTCAGTGTCCCTAAGTGTCCTTTTTCTGTGAATAGACTCAGCTACAAAAAAAAAGCTCAGCGCTTGTCGTGTGTGTTTCCTTTCCGTGGCCGTCAGTTTTTTGCACTGCTTATTTCAAGTATGCACAACCAACTAGCACAGCCAGCTACTGTGCTTATATTTATCCTTAGGATGTGACTGGCTGCGCTGTGACTGTGTTCGTTGGTTTAGGTTCAGCAGCATACATTTATTGCACAGTAGAGTACATATTGCTCTAAACTCTTCACAATTTATTTAAAACACGAGCTTCGCCTAGAGCAAAAAATGGCCGCCATCCTGCCCTGCGAACGTGAATGTCCAGCAAAGCTGTACCAAACAGGACATACGCTGAGGGGGGGGGGGAGTGATATGTTTTATTATTACTTTAGAGCAATAGTTGTGATAATCACTGTGTGGTCGCTGTGGAAGACCTCCATTGGTTCCGCGACCATTTTGAGCAGGACACATTTGTTCCTTTCGTCGAGCATTGTATTCCCGCTGTGTTTCAGGTGTTATTATTTTAGGGGCGAAGCTCCTTAAGGCGGCACCCGTTCGTCCCTCGTAGTCGTAGTAGTAGTCGTAGTGCGTAACCATTCTTACGCTTTGACCTCCAAGGTGGTGCCGGTGGGAGATTTTTCCGGTGCGTTGTTGAACAATAAAAAATTCGCAGCGTGCGCGTTAACTAAAAGCCGAATTCTTCTGTCTCTCATTCCCCATTAGCAGCCATTGGCATGTTCCAGTAGGAAACGTTAGTAGAAGTAGAAGTGTAAGTGTTAGCTAAAAGCCGACTTCTTCTGTCTCTCATTCCCATTAGCAGCCATTGTTTACCTCCAAGGTAGTGCCTGGTGAGATTTCTCCTGTGCGTCATTAAACAATAAAAATTTTGTTCAAAACGCCGTTGATTGATGAAATAAACCAACGAAAGACGCCAGATGTTTTGTAAAAGCAAAACGAAAGAACGCCACATGTTTCTAAAGCAAAATGAAAAGACGCCAGCTGCTTAACGAAAGACGCCAGATGTTTTCTAAAGCAATGGTTTTCTAAACAATGAAAATTCACAGCGTACATGTAAAATTAAAGTGAGCTGCAAGTCGTCACAGCTCATCGAACCTTTAGTATAAACGCGCCCGATCTCACGTCGGTGATGATGTACTGGGCAGAATTCACGGAAGATTCACGGTTTACCGATGAACCTCCGCAGCTTCGCCCACTCATCATCATTCACTCCGTGGATATGCTGTGATTTTTTTCCGTGGTCTGCCTATAGAAGCCTTAGAATGAACTGAATTATTTGCTAGACCGGTTTCTCTTTTATATATGAAAGCGGGAAGCAACGCGAAGAGAAGGAAGGGCCGTTTGGACATCATTCGAAGCCCTCGTGTGAAGTGCAAAGCAGCTGCAGCCTATATTTACCATGAACGCGTGGGAGGGTGTTTCCATTGTTCGCAGGCGCCTTATCATCCATCATGCGGTTTTGACGCTTGCTTTGTGATTTTCTTTATTGAGAGAGATAAACATTTTAATGAAGCTGGAGATGTTTGCCTGGCTGTTCGCCTGACATGCTACTCCAGGTGCTGGGTGACGATTATGATATATACAGTGATAACCACATAACACATACAGTCACACAAGTTTACAAAGTTTCGTTCGGACTCGTGGCCCGCAAGAAATTCAACAGCGCTTTCGTGGCACGTAGCGCACAGGTGCTGCTTTGCCATGGGCTCTATGCTGTATGCCTGATTGCAAAGAACGATATGCCGTTTGCCTTCAATTGTTAAAGGGCCCCTAAACCACCCAGAGTTCGAAATTTTGTTGCGGCTTTGCAGTTGTGCACGAGTCTACAGCGATCGCTAGCGAAGTTACACGCGTTTGCTCGTTTCGGTCTCTCATTCGCTACGCTGCGTTCGTCGGCTCGTTTGTCCACCTAATGATCCACCTCTCCGAATTCCCTCCCTCAGCATCCGAGGTGAAACGCAAGGAACACGGGCATCTTCTTGCAGAGGAGCACGCGAGCGTCTGTGCCTAGTAGTGGGAGTTGCCCAGTTTATGTGGCACATACACGCTACAGGAGTTTTGTTCTGACGCCACGATATATTCAGACCAACGAGAGGTATGCAGCTTCGCTGTGAAACATTCTGAAGTCACACTCAACGTGAGATCTGTAAAGGAGCAGTGATTTGTCTGCCTTTCGGCGAGGCTCACGTTCACGGGCACGCACGCTGGCCTCACAAACGTGCAGCCTGCTTGGCGTACATGGCGGGAAGGAAAAGCCTCATTCGTGATGGAGTGGCGCCCCCTCCCCACCTCCTTTTCCTGTGCAGCTTTTCTTTCTCCTTGCCTTCACTTCCCTTTCGCACCACTTGCTATACTATATCAGAGTACTTCAATACTTTTACTGGTCATGAAGCTTCCGCGAAAGTTTGATATAGGGACAGGATCAGCCGCTTGGGGCGCCCTCGCCCGTGGGGGAGGGGGGGGGGGGCAGCTGTGCGGAGCCGGCGCTGCAGTTCGGGATTAAATGTACCCGGGAATAAATGCAACGGGATTAAATGTACCCGTGAACGTTGGTTATATCTTCAGAGCATTATTACCTTCAGGTGAATTCGGGGAAGCTCTGATACAGTGCAATTTAGCGTCGAATGATGCCTTGCAGCACGAAATTCGTCGGCGACAAACGCATGCTTCCTCTGCTGTGCGATATACTACCGCTATAAAAAGCATGTTTCTTCCCTTTCCTTAAACCATCTAGTGGAGATCTGCGGATGATCCAGAGTCCTTCAAGGGCTCTGGCGGATCTTAATGCATCGCGGAAATATAGTGGCTGGAACTCTTGAACGCGCATAACAAATATTCCAGTTTATACACCTGGTGTTTGTATACGAAGATATCCTAAAGTAGTCTCGTATTCATCGAGCGAACAGTCAGTTTCAATGAATCAGTGCTTTGAATTTTCCAATTGAGGAGCACCAAGGAATACTTTATGCGGCTTTCCGTGGTTTTGTGTTTTCTTTTGCGTTGGTTTATCAATACGGCACCGTGCCGCGTTTAATGTTCGGTCGCTCCTGCAATGCTGTGCAGTTTTCGCAGTGCTTCTTTACTGTGGTTAAGACGAAAGCCTAAGATGCCTCATCAAAGGCGAAAATTTACCGTCGGCGCCGGCGGCGCCCCGCGTCGGCGGCGTCAACGCGAGTAATGCAAAAAATCATCACGTTATGACGTCACCATATGAAGCCACAGAACGCCAAAATTTGTGATGTCACGTAACATGGCGTCACACGATGAAGTCATCACATGACATCGTTGCTTTGAATTGCTTCCGCGATCGTTGGGCCGATCACGGAAGCAGTGTAAGAACAGGCGAGGTGCAACGAAACCTTGCAATGCCTCCTATCCTGGAGGCAGTGCAAAATCACCTTAGGTGCAGACAGCTTTTGGCGAGGGCCGGGGGAGGATCAATACATCGACTGAAGAAAAAGAAGAAGACGGCCTTAACCATTCGACTAGTCCAAGGCGAATGCTTAAGTGACCCTGTCAGTTTATTCCGCTCTTCAGTTGCGAGTTCCACTAAATTATTTTTCTTTGTTACCGGCATTTGTAAGCGTCGCGGTCTTCATTAAGTGGTGATTACGTCTACTGTTAGCGTGTCAGAATCAGGCTTGGTTCGCAAGACGGTTAGCAATTTTTTATTGCTTCACCAAATTCAACCCTTATGATACCGGCACTCGGAACCAAACATTTTTATTTAGCTCAGATGTTTGCTGTGATACACATGCACATCACATAACTTGTGTGCATCTTTTACGTTTTTGTTGTGTAGGCGGGCGAACTCTGGACGTTTTCGCGCTAAACAAATACACTGGGAGACCGCCGAAAATCCTCGGTAGAGCGTCCGCAAAAGTTTCGGAATATCGCGCTGAGACGTCACAGCACCACCTCCGACTAGCCAGTCGTGCAGGCGAACAATGTCACTCTCATCGAAGTGCTTTTTACAGACACGCACATGCAGGGAGTCAAATGTGAAACCGCCGGTTTCTCGTCGTGGTATGGCGCGCTTGCACATTTCCCGCCGTTCGCTGTCTCTAGGCAGCCAAAGCACCGACACCTTTTCGTCATTTCCCTTGTTTCCTGATCAAATCCAGGGTACGCAGCTGGTACGCGGCATCCTTTCCGACCCACAGGCACAACACACTGGGCATAATACAGGACATTAGGTAAAAACTGCGTGCTGACTCGCCAAGGTGTTTTATTTTGCCCTGACCCCGGCAGCCGCCTTCGCTGCCCTTTGCCCGATGCCAACAGACTGGACGCAGCGCCGCGCCGCGGCCGCCGCTTGCAGCGCACAAAGCCGCCCCATAGAGTTACGGCGAAGCTTCATGACCAGTAAAAGTATTGAAGGACTCTGACTATACTATACACAACTGTGTTATGTGTCACCCTCACCTCCACCTTTCCCTTTTCCTTTCACTTCTCCTCACCCTCACTTTCCCGTTCCACCCCTTGCGATACTTTACCATGCATAGTTATGCTGTACACGGTTTTGTCAGAGCCACGTCATACAAGGCTGTGCTGTGTTTTACCCTCTCCCCACTGATTTTCCCCCTCCCCAACCTCCATTCCCTTTCCTGCCCCATTGCTATATTATAAAACGCAATACTATACTATGCTATACTATACTGTACTATACTATACTATACTATACTATACTATACTATAGACCTTATGCAAAATCTGCTGCCACCTAGCGGCCGCCGTGCGCATTTACGCCATGTTGAAGGCTAAGCGCGCTCCGCATGTGCACACACGGAGCGTACGTATCGACGTGTGGCTAGTGTGGCGGCTCAAAGGAACGGCAATGCCGACATATCTTCGTGTGCTCTGTTGCTGAGATTGAAGAAATCGGGTTGCTGAAAAAAGGTTTGCACGAAACTAGCCTCCATATGTTGTTAGATTTCCTCGCGGCCGACGAGAAGCGGCTGATCGTACCGTTGCTCCGGCTACTGCTCACGACTAACGCCGTATTTACGTTCGCCGTTCTTAATAGATGCGGCCTGTGACATCATCGGCACTCATCAGAGAACACTCTTTCGTGTCATGCCGGAACGAGACAATTTTCGCGCCGTGTGCTTCCAGGCACAGACAAACAAGCTTCTTGTACTTGTTCCAAAGCTGCATCGCGGCTACTGGCGCGTGCCTACGCAGTTGGCGACACCATTACTTCGTTTATCACATTTCGATAACAGTTACATGTTAGGTAGCGCGTGCGCGCCATTGATTCTCAGCGAACGGACCCATTGCGCTGCAGCGTGTTGTTCTGTAGTTCGTTTTCGATTCTGAGGAAGCATTTGGTGGGATACTTTGCGGGCGTACTGCACCCCTATGCGTATTTTTCTAACATTTCATGTGCTATTACTGCCAAATTCAGAGGGGCAGCCCCGATGGCCTAACCCCCCGCCCACCTCCCCACTTTATTTTTTATTTATACCCCAAGAAGAGCACATATCAGGTTCTCTCAGCTGACGCTGATCTCCCTTCGGAAACGTCCTGTATCCACCCCTGTGTGCCATGAAATGTTAACAGATGCATGTGTGGGGCACCTGTCGTATGAAACTGAAAAAAATGCTGTTCCCGCAGATGTGTTACATTCGACCGTGGGTGCGCTACCACAGGTCGCGGGATCGAATCCCGGCCGTGGCGCCCGCATTTTCGATGGAGCCGAAAATTCTTCAGGCCCGTGTGTTGGATTTAGGTGCACGTTAAGGAACCCCAGGTGGTCGAAATTTCCGCAGCCCTCCACTATGGCGTCTCTCATAATCATATCGTGGTTTTGGGACGTTAAACCCCGACAATTAATAATAATAATAATTATAATTATTATTATTATTATTATTATTATTATTATTATTGTTGTTGTTGTTATTGTTATTATTATTATTATTATTATTATTATTATTATTATTATTATTATTATTATTATTATTATTATTATTATTATTATTATTATTATTATTATTATTATTATTATTAGTGTGCGCTACCGTTGGTTACGCGCTGAGGTGGTTCCTCAAGCGTTCAGTCGGTGACGCAAAACTGTCTTGCTGCAACGGGTTGAAATTGTAAGGCGCCAGCAGGCTCCGAGAGCGACGATGTGAACGCGAACATTCTTGGCGGATCGTGTTATTTACGAGTATACATGTTGGAAGGATATTCATTAAAATACCAGCTAATCGGCGCCTACTTCTTGGAGCAACCAACGCTTTTCATGTTCACTTGTCACGTGCGTGAGAAGCGAACGTTTCTTACATTTTAACTGTGCGGTAATTATATGCAAAACATACATTGGTGACTACAGAAGCAGAGTATTTCTTGTTTCAGAAATAGCATACAGGTCAATGTTTTATTTAGAATAAGATGCACAATACATTTCGTCGACGTAGGCTGTCCCTTATGAAATACTCTTTGAAATGGGTCAACAACACTTTCTTTTTGTCATCGCTGTGCCTAGCCGCATCGTGCGCTAAAGGCCCCTCCCAACCATCCTACACTACACGCTTAATATTCCGATAGCTAACAACGCTTCATTTGCTACACGGAAAACAGACAAAATTTATAACCAAGCGCAAAGCTTCATTCTCAGCGACGACAGGCTTACATGTGACTCGGTGACGAACTGGTACCTTGTTCTCGTTGCGAGGCAGTTCTTCACACGTAATAACTGCCCACGTAAAAAGTAGGGAATGCCGGTCACGTGTACAGGCTCGTGTGACGTTTTTATGCCCCGACTGCCGACTATCCATGCAGATACAAGCAAGAAGTTATAGAAGCGACAGCAATACGATTCGGGCACAAGCCTCCAACATGGCGCTGAATCGGTAGCTTCGTCAAACCTCCGACAGATGGCAGAAATTTTGCATAAGGTCTATACATGTCTTGCTATACATAGTTTGCACCGTGGCTAGCGACATTGTACATAAGGCGCTGGCTGCCCGGCCCCGAAAGTGCTCAGCACTTACTGTCGCTGAATTCCGAAGGTCATCGTCTCTATTGCGAACCTAAAAGCTCTCCCACTGTACAGCACTCTCAATCATTTTCCCTTTAGAGCGAAGTTCTTAGGCATCTCTTCTTGCTTCAAGGGTCAGCGTAGCCAAATGAATAAGCGAGCCTGCCAAAGAATGAAACGTTTTCAGATGTACTTACGTCTTTTTACGCAGATTGAACACGCAAGTGTTATGACTCCGCAGCGCGTTATGCTTTCCGTTCACATAGTGCGGATCACACAGAAAGATGCGGAGTGTACCCGCGCGGCCGGGGAGGCCGCGGTGTGTCTGAGCAAGAACACTATATCGATATCTCAAATGCCTTCATATTTGGTCATGTGGCCTTACAACCTCGTGTTATTTCCAAGTGACCAAGGGGCAATATCATTTTGAACATGACCAAGTGACCATATGGGTGACCATGTTACCCGATAAGGTCACTTGGTCACGTTTAGCAGTGTGGTTTTCTGGGCCAGTTGTCGTCCCCGCACGTTACGACACGAGTACAAGAAAATAGATGCACAGGACAAAGGGCATTAGAAGACTTGGTCATGTGCTCGAATTGGGGGAAATCAATTTTAGACGTGTGTTTTGAGCGTGGATCAAATAAACTTTCGTATCGGGCAAAATCAGCGTAGGGGTGAACCAACCGAATTATAGGTGTGGTCTAATAAACGTTGGGAGTGGGTCAGCTATGTTTTGAACGTGTGTAAACTGAATTAATTATTTAGGTAATGTCATGTTAACAGCCAACCTGTTGTAGCCAGCCCTAGTTGTGCTGTGTCACCAGAACAACATCATCATGACGCGACACGCCCTCTCTTCGTTCCTATTATCAATCCTCCTCGTCGTCTTCATCGTCTGTTTCACTCCCAAAGCACAAGCGCAGATTCCTCCGGCGCGGTATGCAGTAAGACTGATCGGCGAGATGACGACTGCAGAGGAAGGAAATGAAAGAGAGAACGAGAGAAAGAAGGAGGAATAAAGATAGAGAAATAGAGAAATCCTGGGGGAAAATGTCTACGCGATGGGAGGCTCGAACTCGTGTACACATCTACCGAAGGCGAGTGGCTAGCAGAGCACAGCATAGCCTTGTATAGTGCAGTGTCGCAAGGAGGTGGGAAAGGGAAGTGAGGGGGAGGAAAACACATGCGATAGTGAAGAGGAGGGCGAGGGGGAGAGAATGAAACATACCATGGAATGAAGAATAAAGAGAGAACCAGAGACGACGAAACGCAGAAACAAAAATGAAAGATAGAAACGTATAGAGAGCGAGAAAAATAGATAGAAAGAGGAAGCGGGAAATGAAGAGATAGAGGGAAATAAATGGAAGACAGACAAAGAAGAATAGAAAGACCGAGGAAGAGAAAGAAATATTGAGGTAAGGGTGAAGAGGAGAGAGCGCCACCAGTTCCGCTTTTACCTCAGTCTCCGCACCACTACTGTGGAGCTGCCCTACTTTTCCTTTTTTTTTTTGGACGGATTCCAGGTCGGTTATAAATGACAGCGAAAGACTACGCCTTCACACGGTCGGGTAGGCAGCGGTCTACCATCATACGTTAACGCCGTACGCCGGTTTGTCCGCTTCAGGGGGCATACAATGCTTCAACATCGAAAGGAAGGCAGACTGTATTCAAGCATTACTAGAGAATAAGTCAGTTCTAGCGCTTCTTAATTTGGCAGAGTTATTCTCTTTCTTTTCAGCACAAGTTTCCGCGAAACCTGTGCCGCGGACACTCCGAGTTAGCTGACCGTTCTCATGAGCCATTCCGTGTAACCAAATAATTTTACTAGCTTATAAGTTTCGTCCCGAATGCCCACTCACCTTTAATAATGATGAATAAAGAAATGAGAAATGCGACGGAGAAGTTCACCTTAATATGACCTTTCTACGCGATCCTTTCTTCCGCATATTTGTCTTGCCCGTCCGGGGAATAGCGGTGTAATAAAACAAGCAAAGCTGACCCCGTGAGCAAACAAGGACTCTTTATGAACAGAGACGCATATTAATACTTCTGTGTGCCGAGGGCATTGATTCTGCTTGCGCTCCGCATCGACGTTCTATTTCAGCCGTAGTTTCTCATTACCAGCATTAAATATCCCAAGGCAAAGGAGACTTCGTTGTCAATGCATAATAAACACGCGTTAAAGGGACTGTCTACCGTCTTTCATCGCTTTTCTGTTTTTTACCGCAATAGAAAGCGTACCGTCTGAAGTGCCCAACCTTGCAGCGGTTTCTCTGGAACGTGAGTAGATATTCTTAAAACAGAACTTTTCGATCTGCGTTCGGTCTTCTTCCATCGGCGTGAAACATGCCCACAACACTGGTTGGTGGACGCGACGGCGATTGTAGTGCCGGTAATAATTAAAACCGAGAGCACGTGTGATTTCTGTAGGATTACTTTATTTTCGCTGAAAACTAATGTAATGAATGTAACACTAGTTTTCAGCGCGCTAGCGGGTAAATGAAGCCTATATATATACGATTACAGAACACTTGTTTTTGTTTAGGCGCAGTCTATGCGTTTATTTTAGCGCTGCTGCCGCAATCAACGCCAAGTTGATTCGCAAAAAGAGACGATAAATGCACGCCTTCACAGCGCAGCACGTCATACATCCTAACAGGAATACAGCTGCGCGGTACGACCACCGCGGAGGGTCGCATGGCGTAGCGCATGAGTTGAAGCAGACGAAATCGAACACGGCGCCGCAAGCAGCGCCACCGGGCGCCTTTTCGGATGCGTGAGAAAAACAAAAGCAAAAATTACTCTCCGACGCAACCGACAGCTGCCTCAAGTGCGTAAAATACAATTTCAAGTGATACATATTTGTTTTTAAGCACAATGAGTCTACCTGCGTGGATTTCTTGTCCTACCAGTAGATTGACCACATCGCTGTTAGGTGACGCTAGCGGTCATTATTTCACGATTTTCACCATGGATTTCTTTTTTTATGGGGCAAAAGCACGCTCGTTAGCGCCGATGTGACGAATGATCTTCTCATTTTAACAACAATCAGAAAGAAATTTCCGAGCGGTAGACAGTCTCTTTAAAGGTGCACTGCAAGAAAGCAACTTGATCATTGTAACTGTAAGGGAGTTTTATAATTTGAAAGTATGCAGGCTTGAAAGGAATAGTGCAGATCTTCCGTGTTGTTCTGAGTATGCATTAATGATAATTCTCCGCCTAACATTTAGAATGAAGTAGCCCTGAAATTCTCTTGCACTGATTAAAAAACAGGGTTGTTACAGACCATTCTAATAGCATAATAATTCGCAAACGTTTTTTTATAACATACGGGGTTGTTACACAATAGACCCTCATATGTCATAGATTTAAGTTGAAGATGTTAATGTTACGGAAAAGTTGAGATATCATAATTATACATGACGTTCCACTATAATGGCGCATCACATACTTAACCTTTCTCATATGCGTGGCTAGCGGCTTTGGACCTTTTTAGGTGTGCTGGTTTGTCCATTGGCTAACAATCTTCCTATTATTTCTTTCTTTAATCAGTGCATACGACAGCGATAAATTAACTGGATCCGTTTGTACATTTGAACAGTTAATTTTAATAAGAGTAACTCATGGGAACACGATGTTTCACAAGAGAGTTATAGTGTGAGGACTATGCAAATGATAGCAATGGTGTGTGTTCTTTCGCTGCTAAGCCGTATAGGACGCGGGTTGGATTATTTCGCCATGACGGGCCCCCAGCGATATTTGGTCTCATCACTGCAGTGTTTTTGTAACTCAATAGTGAAGTACCTTGGTTGCTTTTACGATAGCAATATGCACAACTAAGCATGAACCTCTGGGTGTAAATGTAAAAAAATAGTCCCAATTTCCAAGCGACCAACGAGAAAGAGCCCCATATAGAGAGCTACACTTCATTGGAAGCAGGCGTAGGGAAGTCACTGTAACATTTCACATTATTGGTGGCATGTAACAGTGCCGTACACACGCGAGCGTACACGCGCTTATGTGTGCCCATGCTCAAGCGCGTACGTGCGTACGTGCGTGCGTGCGTGCGTAAATGCGCGCGCGCGCGCGCGTGTGTGTGTGTGTGTGTGTGTGTGTGTGTGTGTGTGTGTGTGTGTGTGTGTGTGTGTGTGTGTGTGTGTGTGTGTGTGTGTGTGTGTGTGTGTGTGTGTGTGTGTGTGAGCACATGTATGTAAACTTTCCGGCTCTCTAAATGTGCTGCAAAGAATGCAAGATCCTTAATTCATAGAGGGTTCTAGCATCACGCACGTATTATATGCACGCGGGTATACAGAACGTGTGAGGTTTCCTTTTTCTTTTAGCCGACAACACACGAATACCAACCTCGGTGATCACGAAAACAATCCCGCTATGTGCAGTTGTAGTATCGTATTCACGGACGTCTCTCATTCCTTTGAACTTGGATTCAAATGGAAACAGCAAGGCCTTATTTCAACTTCCAGAGTTAAAGGAGAACAGTCCTGGTGGGCGATTTATAACTCAGTCTACGAGAAAAGAGAACACAATGCGGAAAAAAGTTCAATAGCTGTCTTTCCTGCTTCCGCAGTCTCTGTTCATCGAGCCGGCTCACTGCGTTCCCATTTGCTTAATCGAATTTCATGCAATTGTAGAAGCCATCTCGGAACGGGTATTCGCGTGCTCAAACTTACTGAATCTATGCGACAGTGTTGTCGCTTTCTTCCCGCCACACAATCTATGCGCCTTCAGTGATGAAAATGCCGTCAAAAGCACACGCACGGAGTTCCTGGAAAACATGGCTTTCGAGTGACGATCAAGGCTTGTTTACATATCAGGGCTTGTGAGTAGCCGCTCGATTTGATACGGCCAACATCATAGCTCGAGTCCCAGTTTATTTGATTCTTTTTTTCCATTGCATTACATTTGTGAGAAGACAAGTTCACATGCCAACGAAAGAAAATCTGCAGGGACGGAGCTATTATACGCGCATGATTGTACCAAATGAGGGATTGTGTTATCCATGTTGTCCATGGCAAAGTATTCCTCGGCTCCGAGCCTAGGTACTGCCCCTACCCCCGTTGGTAGTAATAGTCATTTCATTGCACTTTCTGGCTTCCTTGATTGTTATTTAGTGATGAACACTATGTTTCTGTGTGTGAGAGATAGCGATATTTGATAGGAAGAGGAAATGTGGAAGGTGTAAATGGCAACTGTTTTTCGTGCGAGGCCACCTGAACCAAGATGCGGTCCACAAAGATGAAAACATGCGAAATTTTCTAAAGTACGATACCTACCTTATTAAGGAAATAAGTTACGCGCCTCGGTTATATTAAGCTCGTTTGGTTTGCAGAACCATGCAATGCCCGTTTAATTAAAGGAAGTTTTATGTTGCAAGGGTAATACAATGCTTTAATATATTCAGGTAACTATCGACCCTGATCAGATTATGGCATACGACAAAATTAAGACAAAGTAGCAGCAACGATACAGTACATTTTTTTTGGGGGGGGGTTCAATCATGCTCATGCATCAGATACACGTCTTTCATTCCCACAACTTTACGTTTGGCAGTGAACGATTGTGCAAAACGGTAGTGTTCTTAGTACGGCTTAATTTACGCAACGACAAATCAATATTTGCAATAACCAATGAAAGTTTCGAAGGTTATTCGTATAAAGAGTGCTGTTCTCATTTTTTTGTGTCAGTGCTTTTGATACTGCAAAGTTTCGCGCCTGAAAAATGAATTCGGGGGGTAGCTATAGTTAGCAATTTGTTTTGAATGCGTGAGTGAGGAAGGGCTTTGAATAAAGTTGCAGGCAGTCGCGTGCAAAGCTGGGACGACTGGATAAAAGGTGACTGAGCTGAATGTTCGTGTTTTGGTACTAAGCGGTAACTGTACTGCTAAATACATGATCTGAAGCTGTGCAGGCACGCCAAATTTAGTAAACTTCTCTACGGAATAAAGTACTGGAAGCAAAAACAATTCAAGCCGGACAAAACAGAGAAAACCCGCAGAATGGGTTGAACACACGCTATGCTGCTTTAGGAACTGATTTACTCCGTCTTGTTGTTGCACATCGAATGCGTTCGTAGGAACGAGGCATTGTGGAAATAAAGCCCGGTGCAGCTCACAACAGTCGATAAGCGGATTACCTCTGTGGCGCCATCCACGTTCACAAAAAAGGGCGCGAGTGTACCGCCCTGAATCCTATGAAGTAACGTGAGCGCATGAGCTAAATCCCACGCTACGTGCACCTTCAGATTTCCAGCGCGTCTTCTGAATACTACGGTTGCCATATTTACGCCCTTCTCGGTAATCGTATAGCCTTTGTTGCGTACGCCTGATTCGTAGTTCATTGTTCATAACGAAATTAGAGGTTTGGTATATGCACAGACTGAGTGTCATTCTCTGGTGCACACGCTGCGAATTCACTCTCGCCTTTCAGTACTCCATAATTTAATTCTCCTTCCGACAAAGACCATCCAAATCATTTTCAGCTGTGTTTGTTTTGTACGGTTTGCTCACCACACACAGACACAAGAAGCGGCAGCTTTTGTGAGCACCGTAATGCACTCGGAGAAGACAGCTTATGTAACAGAAAATAACAAATATAAAACGAGAAGCTCTTAATTGAGTTCTGAAGAATTTCGCAATTCAACTCCTGTTCAGCCGGTTCACAAAATTCTTCAGTGGAAGTATACCTCAACAAAATGCGTTGGCGGGCTAGTTGGTGAGAATCCATATTGCTTTTTTAGCGCAAAAAACGACACCACAAGAAAGAAGACGGAACACAGCGCTACTCTCAACCGACATGGTTTATTGCGTCACTCCACTCTTTATAGCAGCCAGATACCGGTAGGACATGCGCCGTGCACCCTATGCGCACAATCACCACACCTTGGACACCTGAGCGCAATCATGAAAGCGCATCCAAAATGCAAAATTCAGCAGAAAACAAGGTAATGGACGACACACTAATGCACTGCGACCCCAATGATTGAATGAAAAAAAGCTTCCGATAATTCTCGGGCGGTGGTGTCACGACTCTTCTTTAAGATAGTGGTTAGTCTAAACAAGGCTTGACAATTGCATTTTTTGCAGTGTTGAGCTAAATGTGAGCCTGTACCAGTCGGCAGGGATCGCTCATGTTCTTTAAGGCGCTCATTCACACAGCGGCCTGACTGACCTACATACACTTTGCCACAAGTAGTGGAATCTTGTATACCACCCCTACGCTGCACTCGACAAACTTCTGGTGTCTCTTTTCACATTGCGGCTTTTTGTTTTCTTTACAAACACGCCTGCACAACATAGACAGTTTCCGGGGGGCAGAAAATACAACCGGGATTTGGTACCTAGTGGCCACATTCTTAAGATTGTGAGCCACTTTATAGCAATACGGCACTACTACTGGCTTCTTCTCTGTGTCGTTTCTACACTTCTGGCGCTTGCCTTTCAGCTTCTGAAGCAAAACTTCAGAGACCGACGTCACAACCACACTTGGGTAACGCGCATCCTGCAACCTTTTTAACTGCGCGTAAAAGCTCTCGTTAGCTGTGTGATGGCACGATTTCATTAATGATGATTCAAGACACATCATGGCAATGGCACGTTTGACAACCTTAGAGTGCGCAGACTCGTATGGCAGAAGACCCTTACGTGCACGCGGCGAGTACATCCAGCAGGCATGACCTGCTTGTCTATGTTGTGCAGGCTTGTTTGTAAAGGAAACAAAAAGCCGCAATGTGAAAAGAGACACCAGAAGTTTGTCGAGTGCAGCGTAGGGGTGGTCTACAAGATTCCACTCTCTTGTGGCAAAGTGTATGTAGGTCAGTCAGGCCGCTGTGTGAATGAGCGCCTTAAAGAACATGAGCGATCCCTGCCGACTGGTACAGGCTCACATTTAGCTCAACACTGCAAAAAATGCAATTGTCAAGCCTTGTTTAGACTAACCACTATCTTAAAGAAGAGTCGTGACACCACCGCCCGAGAATTATCGGAAGCTTTTTTCATTCAATCATTGGGGTCGCAGTGCATTAGTGTGCCGTCCTATACCTTGTTTTCTGCTGAATTTTGCTTTTTGGATGCGCTTTCATGATTGCGCTCAGGTGTCCAAGGTGTGGTGATTGTGCGCATAGGGTGCACGGCGCATGTCCTACCGGTATCTGGCTGCTATAAAGAGTGCAGTGACGCAATAAACCATGTCAGTTGAGAGTAGCGCTGTGTTCCGTCTTCTTTCTTGTGGTGTCGTTTTTTGCGCTAAAAAAGCAATATGGAAGTATACCTTTGAGGGTATTAGAGTTGGTAACAGACGAGAAGAAAATGTTTGTGTTTAGGAAGTGGAGTAAACACATTGTCAGTGCAGAAATATTTGCAATGTGAGTGCGTATTCACCCTCGCTGTCACGTGTGACTAACTATTTGCAATGTGTTTGTGCTTTGCAGGATGTAGCCGTTGTCCACAGCGAGCAGAACACTGCGTGCGCTAGCGCGCACTATGCCTGTCACATTTCGCTTCCGTTAGAGCAGCTTCACAAAAAGTACTGTACGAGATATGACAACGTGGTTGGACCTGTATTGGACATTTTGCAGTGAATTCAATGAAAGAAAGCAGAAATTTCACATGTATAGAGAAAAATGAAACGTTTTATTGTCTAAGTTTTGTCTTTCGTTGTCGCATTGACTACGAAAGCAGTGACACACGCATGACTAAATATTTTTTCACGTGTTCTTTTTCGTGGCACTTGTGGCTCACCGCGGAAAGAAACACGGGAAAAAATTTTAAGCCTTGCGAAGAGTAACAGTAGTTACTGTTCGCAAAAGTTCATCCGAGTGGAAAAATGTTCATTCGAATGGATTGTTTGATTGGACCGATGGTTGCCCGGTAAGGTGCAAATGTGAGGACAAAATGCTTGTCCCTTGAGGTGATCTGTGGGGACTAAGCCGCTAAGGTGTAAATGTGAGGACTAAATATTAGTCCATTGAGGTGATCTGTGGAGACAAACTGTTAGACCCGGTGCCCTTAGTCCTTAAAGGAATACATGGCTTAGGCAGCTCCATTAGTCCCCAAAGGGACGAACCACACACCTTTTTAACACCATTTTGCCTTAGAAAGTACCTTTCCGAGGAAGCTGCGATGAAAGATGTCGATAGGACAGTTGACAAACTATTCCTTATTGCAAAAGAAGGTGGCTGCAAGTCTACACCTACCTTATAGTGCTGCTATAGACGCTCCTTAGGTGGGGAACAACACGCAGCCGATAGCCTTGGCTCGCATGAGTGTCGGGAAATATTAAAATTAATGGCGTTGTTTGTTTGACCATAGCGTGCTGCTTGCTGCGTATACACAGTGGCATAGAGTTTCTTAGAACACCTTCCAGATGTAACTGTGGCGCTGCGATCGTTGAACGACCGTGGAAACGATGGGTAGCACCAGATTGCCCTGTAGTGTGCTACTGTGAAACTCGGTCCACAACGCCACTACTGATGGTGATGCTGCGGTATTTTTATCGCGCTCCTGCCTGGTGCAGACTCTATTTTTCCGCGGGCATCACATCCAACTCCAGGCCGTCTAGAGGGCCCACGACATCGCGACGGAACTTCGACTTCCAGTCCCACCGTGGGCGGAGGCACCAACTTGATCTCGGTTCCAGATTCGAGTTATTCAGGACTCCAATTTTCACACTGCGGCATTGGTGGCAGCTTCATCGGGTACCAGTTTCTTGTGGGCGCCGGTAGCGCAAACATCGTACGAAGGTCATCCTGTGTAATCCTACAGTTCCACGGAAGTTTGTCGGAGAACGCAGTTTATCAGGTGTGCCATAAGCAGTGATCCTTACACGCTGTCTTTGAAGTGTGCTTCTCACAGACGTCTTTTTCTAGCGTTTTGCAGGCTTTTTTTTTTTCATGTTTCTCCCTACTTGTTTCATATTCGGTGAGCCATATGCAATATTTCCGTTGCGTTTACGTGTTCACGTACGGTTGCATTGCTGGTACCTGCTGTAGCTAGCAACGCAAGCTCCCAGGTTTCCCGTTTGCACAATGGTAGATAATATGACTTTGATCCATTTTTGTAAACGAGTCACTTTTGTTATTTTGACAGAGGAGGCACTCAACAGATCCGCTGAATCCGTTCAGTGCCTATTTTATTCATACTAAAGGTTAAACAACCGCAACAAAGAAACTAAGAGATGGCATCGCAGCCGGCACCCGATATTTCTCCTCCTTCCGGCTCAATGAACGCCTGAGTGGCGTGTGTCAGGGCTACCGCTGACGTGCGGAGATGTCAGATGAATGACTGCGATCTATTCTTGCGTGTCTATATCGCACTCAATGCTGACTGAGCTTCCAGAGAACACAGTTATTGCTTGCGGAGCTCAATGTGGCTTCATGCAGCTACATACACAGCAAAGTGCACGAGCGATGGCATTTGCGTTTTGTCTTCTTTATTTATTGCCGCTGAAGCAGTATTACTAGGGACTGGACCGTCGTCTGAGAATCCTGTCGTGGCAAACTCTTTCTGACAGCAGAGGAGTGACCACGCTCGACCAATCCTCTTCTTTGTGAATTCGTGCTCGCATTTCCCCGCACTGTCGCCCGCAAGCCCTTCGGAGCAGGGCCTGTCTTGTCAGATGCCTATAGTGCGCACTTTGTCGTCGCCATTAAGTCCTATAGTCGCTTTGCGCGTCGATTAACATTTCTTTCAGAAAAACTCGGTGAACAAGCGAGCATAGCGTCATTAGCATTAACGGGATGCTTGAGTCAGCGGCCTGGTATATGGTCCAGTGGCTAGCCGTTGCACGGCAAGTTTTTTCGGCGCCCTGAATGTGACGCTCATGTTTTGTGCCCACAAAACACAAGCAAGAAAACTGCAGAAACTGCCGTTGGATTGTGCTGTCGGTATAGTGCTGCAAGGTCCTTTTGGCGTGCAGCAGTTGTCATATCTGCCACAAAGCGCCTACTGGTGTCAAAGCGAACTACCACTGTCCTTCGAGTTGAGAGATATCTTGCTTCGGCCAGGCATTGGGTACGGCGCTCCCATTTTCCTGTAAAACCGCCATCGTTAAATGAACTCGAAGAATGCTGCGAACTTTTATATTCGTGACTTCAGTAGTGCGCGCTCAAGTTCATTAATTAAGGTAAAAAATCAAACCAATTGCAAGTTTTTTTTTCCTTATTTCCTGTTTTCAGTGTAGAAAGCTAAGCCTGTTGGTTGACATTTCTTCCACCGCGGCTCCCTTAAGCAGTAGACATGAGTGTTTTTCAATTTTCTCGGCAGCAATCAAAGCGGTCGACGCAAAAGTGGTGAAATAAATTTTTAAAACATGACTTACACGGTGATGTGCCCTTGAAAGGTTTGATATATATTACGACAGGCTTAACCGAAATGCTTTCCCTCATTTCTAACCTTCCATGGGACACCTAAATTTGATTCATTCATTGTATATCTAGCTGTTACTGTCAGAAAGAGAAAGTTTGCAAAGCCATGCAAAGCGAATAGTTTTGAGATACTTTCACACGAGCACATTCATATATTTCTAGTCTCACTAAGCGGGATCGGGGGGGAGCGGGGTGGCGAGAGATGTTACTTAGCGTTGATACTTGCAGTCCCATTACAGCAATCGCAGTCACTCTACAGCGTCAGCTGCAACAAATTTTACGTTATAGAACAACCTAGTGAACTTGAATTGTTCACGTCGGTAGTGCGGCGCCCTGTCACTTACTCGAGAGAACTCTTAAGTAATTTTCACCATTACGGTTTTTCGTGAGTGTTCCTCTATATATTTTATGCAGGCGTAGATGTGTTGCAAGCACCTCCGCGAGGGGCAGTTATCTCATGTTCTTGAGTGACCTCTTTTTTTTGTTATTTAAAGTATTTAAGCCGAGCTTGGTGCGAATGCGTGGCTCCGGCTACGCCTCCTCTCCTGCACAGTAGTTGTCGTGGAAAAGTAGAACACCAACACATGGCTATACAAAGGCACATAGTACTACTGTTATGACCGGCTGTCGGTGGCGAAGCACTGACCAAGAGAATCGGCGGACGAGGTGTTCTCCCGCTGCTAGAACACCTGTATCCTTCCTGGAAACGAAATTCCTGGGACGGTGAGTGACCAACAATGGGCAGAATCTCGGCCTCAAAGTCTGGGACGGCGATGCCGGAGACAATGGACCACCTGGGCTTGGCTTGGTACGCTGCCGAAGCCACCTGACGGGTATGTTTGGACGGGAGTCTCCGCAACCCTTTCGCTGCGTCGGGAAAAGATCTGCATGGGCAGGCACGAGGAACCTGTTCTGCTTCTCCCCCACCTGCGTGTCGACAACCGCAGGACTCTTGCCGCTTCAAGTGTGCCATGACCCCTCCGCGACAGTGAAATGGACTGTGCCATGGTGGGAGGTGTCATGTGTGTGATTGGTGGTCATCAAGAGGGAGGAGCCAAACTGAGGGGTTAAAACGACGGTGCTGAGTGAGAAATGGGGCTCTGAGCCCTCGGTAACAGGCTCATCCAATTCGCTCGTCACTGAACTCTTTCCTTGTAACGATGTAATTGAGTGTTCAAAAAGTGCCAGTAAACTTGTTATTGTTTTCCCAACTTGCTAGTATCAGTTCCTCAACCCGGAGACTCGACTACGCTACCAAACGGAGTCCGGGTACGACGCTGCCCTCTCGTAGCAACAGCATGGTTGCCGATGAGGGACGGATCTAAATACACCGGCACGACAACAGGAGTCAGCGGTGGGATTGATCCAAATACCCGGTCGCAACAACTGGTGGCAGCGGTGGGATTGATCCAAATACCCGGTCGCAACAACTGGTGATCAGCGCTGGGATCTGAAGCTACAAGCGACAACAACAGTCGGCCTAAGGGAATGCAGCTGTCTCGAGACATCGATCACGTGTGGGTGAGTGCTTGGCTTTTCCTTTGATGTGGACCAGGTTCTAAACGAGGGTTTTAGATCTGGTAGATAACTTTGCCGTGAGACTCAAGGTTACGTACTCTCGGATAGTTATTTTGGAAGTAGCGGGCACTCAGGACGATCATGGATTTGCAGAAGCTGCAGGAGCCGGACTTGTTGCTGTTGTGTAAGGAATTGGGGATCGATACAAAGGGTTTGGCAGGAAAATCCTTAATAATACAGGCAATCATTGATTTGGGGGTCGATGATGAGGAGCTCTGTGAAGAATGGGAATACGCCAACCAAAATAAGGAAGAGCGGCTCAGACACTGGGAAAGAGAGGAACGCCGCGCAGAACGTGAGCGTGAAAGAGAGGAAAGGTGGCGTGAGCGCGAGATTGAGCTTCGCAAACTGGAAGTCAAGGTAGAACTCCTGGAGTTGAGTAAGAGGTCGGGCAGTTGTCCCCAGCGAGTGGTACCTCTTCTCAACAGGAAGGCAGAGTTCAAGATGTCAAGGTATATGCAGCCATATGTGGTATCAGGGGATATCGGCCTATATCTTGCAGAATTTGAGCAAATGTGTGAAGAGCTGTCTTTTGAGCGAGACACTTGGTCTCAGGGGTTAATGTCAGTTCTGCCCAGTGAGGCAGTTGAGGTTGTTGCGCGACTCAGTGAGAAGGACGCGGACAATTACGGTATAATTAAGGCATCTTTGTTCCGGAGATTCGGAACTTCAGCTAGGAGAGAGGAAAGCAAGAATGGTATGCAAAGGGATCCTTCTCCTGAGAACGAGCGACAGGTCGCCGTTTTCGAGATCGCGCCAGAGAAAGGCCCGCCGTTTCAAGAGAGCATGAAAGGAGAGCAGGTTGAGAATGAGGCCGTGGCCGATCTACAGTTAAGGACAATTCCGGAAGATGTTCCATTCGTGGACGAGGTTGGTACTAGCCGCCCTAATGGGCTCAAGGAGAAGCTGGAAACCTTCCTCGTGCCGCAAAAAGACGTTCCGGAATCGTCAAACGTACACACGGTTAGCGTGGTGGCTAACAATAGCAAGGACGTGACGCTTCAAGGGTTAGGCAATACCGTCGGTGAGGGCCCAGATTTAGATTTTATCAGCGCTGACGCAGATAATTTGGCCCGACAGTCCGACGCGGCGGAGAATCCAAGAGGTGCGAGCGAGATAGAAGGTGTAGCGGAAACACCAACGAGCTGCATGGCTCCGCAGGTCGCAACCCGAAGTGAGGATGAAGGCGTCGAGGTCAAGGATGTTTGCCGAAAACGCAGAAAAAGAAAGCGGCGGAAGCATTCGGCACAGAGTAAGCTTAAGAAAGGTCCCAACCCGGCGCGAAAAAGACAAAAGGGTAGGCCACAGGACAGTTTGCGGAAACGTAAATTGAGGCGTTCATTCAGCCGCAAGCAGCGAGAGAGGCACAGAGGGAGAAAGCAAGGTGCCCTCCCACGACGGAAGGCGAGGTTGGGATTGACAGCTTCGGGAGAGCACCTGGGTCCGAATCGTCAAAGTCGAAAGACCAGTGTACGGCGGGTAACAAAGCACCGCGCGGAGGCGAGCACAAAGGGAGAATGGACAGGGTTCCCCCCCCGTTTCTGGCATTCCATTCGCCTTCCTGAAGGGAGCCGGCAGAGGTGCCGAATGAAGCGTGACTGTGGAATGCCGCTGTTGGCTCGTGCATGTTGTAGCCTCTGGCGAGCTAGAAAGCCGGCTGGACCGCGGCCCCATCGGGTACGATTCAAGCGAATCTAATTGAGAAGAGCAACGGTCAGTTCGAGTAGGTTTGCAGGTGCGTGCAAACTAGGATTACTCATTGTTTTGTTAGGAATGCAGAATTCAGCCAGTTTAATTTTTTTTGTTACGAGATGCGGTGCAAAGGTTTAAGAAGAAAAACCGCGCAGTAGTAAAGGCTGAAGAGAGCATCGAAGTTCTTTAATCATTAGGATGAACTTCTGAAGAAGGTATTTTTTTTGCGCAAAACTTGTAATTTTTGTAGTTTTGAAAGGTTATGTGCGATATCGTATGCGTTCACTCACATGTCGATTTGGGGTGAATAAGCATTTGAGGAGAGATATCTGCATCAGTTTCCGAAATGAGTTTGGCACTGAGCGGTGCAGTTTTCGTTACGCGCTATTGGAATTGACAGGCATTTGGTGCAAGGTTTTAGCATAAAACCAATGCAAATGTTTGAGGTGCTTTTGAAGTGTATTGCACCTGGGGTTATTTTTTTTGTTGTTGTTGTACAATGTACGTTGTAACGTAACGTAAGGATCAGGTTTTAGAAGAACTTAGAGGGATTAGGTGAGTGGTTAGTTGTACTTTGTCTTTTGCAACGCTATAGGAATGAGGTAATTGAAGCGCTCAGGAGAGCACAGTGGTTTTTATCAGAGGCGTTGGCACGGGCAGGTAACTTTAACCGAATGAAGCAGTTAGAAAGCAGTGTTTATCCCATTATGTTTTGTTCTTTTTTTTTGAAGAATAAGTTATCAGGTGATCACTGGAGCGGATCAGTAAGGTTTTCCGAACGTTACGGCGTGAGCGATTGTTCAGAGGTATGAGACGCGGTCGAACCTTTTGATAGGGTTCTGACTATAAAGGATGAGAAGGTCGTTTTGCAGGTGCAATCGTAGACTATTTATGTCACGGCGTAGGCCTAGGTTACAGGAAACCTAGTGAGCTTGAGAGCTCAGCAGTAGCAGACTATCCGCGGCCCAAAACAAAGACGGACGAAGGGGCGTTTTGGGGCTCGTTGGAATACAGTCTTTGCATCGGAAGTTATTCATCGTTGGTCACCCCTTGACCGATGTTCTTCGCGGGACATAACAGGCGAAAGCAGTTTAAGATGAAAAGAAGGAAGCTGCCTTCTTAAGCGTGAAGGCGGTAGTGATTAACCGTCCGGTTTTGCGAGCTCAGGATTTCGACCGAGAATTCACGGTCCAGAGTTATGTGAGCGATCGAGGCCTAGGTGCCATTCAGTCTTAGAGGGATGACGACCATAATGAACATTCCGTGCTCTACTTGAGCCGAAAATTGAGTTCTCGAGAGGTGGCGTACTGCGCTTCAGAAAGGGAGTGCGCTTACATTGTGTAGGCCATTCATTAGTTGCAGTGTAATCTCGGAGGCGTCAAATTCAGCGTAGATACGGATCGTTATCCCCTTGCCTGGCTGCAAGCCGTGGCATCTAAGAACAGTCATCTTCTGAGGTGGAGCTTGAATTTTTAGGTAATATCTTTTCGACATTAAGGATAAGAAGGGCAAAATTTGAATGGAAACGCTGACGCGCTTAGCCGCTCTTTCTAAGCAAGTCTGGGGTGCTCTTCCCAATGTCTCGAAATTGATATTTGAGTTTTTTTTTTGTTTTCGTGCAACTATTTGTGTGTTTGAATAAGGTAGCACGTTTGGCTTCTCAGCATAAGTGAGTCCTGAGAGTTTTGAGTGTCAGCTTTTCGTATAAAGCTAATAATGAAAATTTGTTTATCAACCCTCTTTTGGCCTGGTTGCTCGGAGGCGGCCGAGTGCTTGCTCTGCATGTGGTTGAGTTTCAGAGAGGCCGCAGAAGTTGGGTTGCAACTGACCAGACAATGCTTCAAGCGAAGTCGAGCTTTGGGCTTTCAACGGTGGCGAATTTCGTCGACCCTTCGAGCAGCAGCGTTGGCTGCTGCCCTCCGTTTCTCCACTGGCGAGGGAGGAGGCTGTTATGACCGGCTGTCGGTGGCGAAGCACTGACCAAGAGAATCGGCGGACGAGGTGTTCTCCCGCTGCTAGAACACCTGTATCCTTCCTGGAAACGAAATTCCTGGGACGGTGAGTGACCAACAATGGGCAGAATCTCGGCCTCAAAGTCTGGGACGGCGATGCCGGAGACAATGGACCACCTGGGCTTGGCTTGGTACGCTGCCGAAGCCACCTGACGGGTATGTTTGGACGGGAGTCTCCGCAACCCTTTCGCTGCGTCGGGAAAAGATCTGCATGGGCAGGCACGAGGAACCTGTTCTGCTTCTCCCCCACCTGCGTGTCGACAACCGCAGGACTCTTGCCGCTTCAAGTGTGCCATGACCCCTCCGCGACAGTGAAATGGACTGTGCCATGGTGGGAGGTGTCATGTGTGTGATTGGTGGTCATCAAGAGGGAGGAGCCAAACTGAGGGGTTAAAACGACGGTGCTGAGTGAGAAATGGGGCTCTGAGCCCTCGGTAACAGGCTCATCCAATTCGCTCGTCACTGAACTCTTTCCTTGTAACGATGTAATTGAGTGTTCAAAAAGTGCCAGTAAACTTGTTATTGTTTTCCCAACTTGCTAGTATCAGTTCCTCAACCCGGAGACTCGACTACGCTACCAAACGGAGTCCGGGTACGACGCTGCCCTCTCGTAGCAACAGCATGGTTGCCGATGAGGGACGGATCTAAATACACCGGCACGACAACAGGAGTCAGCGGTGGGATTGATCCAAATACCCGGTCGCAACACTACGCTCACGCACTCAGTCCAAGTTCTTCAATACAAAATTGTGTCCACGCAACGGAAAAGTTCACAAAACGCAAGTGTTCAAGCAATTGAAATGTCCACATACAACATAAACGTTCGCTAAAATGTTGTCATTGCCGAACATAAGCTACTTGGGAATCGGCTCTGTTCGCTAAGATGTTGTCATTGCCGATCATGAGTCACTTGAGAATTATCTCTTAAGTGACGCATTGTAACTGCAAGAAGTATGTTTTCGCAAAGAATTCTCTGCTAAAACGAAAGTACAAGGATCGTGTAGGCGATACCGGCTAACAATAACGCGACGAAATCTTTCCTCAAATTTAGTACCTCTGTGATATTTATGATTCCTTCCAAAATTGCACGACAGCGCACGCAGACCTCTTCTTCCGATCACATATCACGGTCCTGAATCCTGAGCCATGACCGCATGCACAGTGTTAATGAATGCAAGAGAGTCTTGTGAGGCAGGCGACTGCAGTGGTAAATATGATACCAGGACAAATATTCTCTTTCAGCTGGACAGCCCTAAGCCCGACAGTTGTCAAGTTATCTTGTTCCCTTACACAAATATAGTCTTTTCTATGCTGCGATATAGCGTCAGATCCACAAGTACCCTATTGCTAAACATTTTTCATTAGCTCGAAATAACACATTTCAGCGGAAAATATAGGTGGGCATTTTATTGCATATTCTCCTGTTCTCATATATCATTCCCGAATAGAAATAACTGTTCTGGTCTTTCGTGCAGCTCAAATGGTACATCGTGTGCGCGTAAGGAGTTGAACAATTGTTTTCTAGTTGTAAGGCATATTTTCTCCAAGCTACGTACGAACGTCACCGCTACATTTGAAGCTATGCCTCTTTTTTTCTGATACCAAATAAAATGTCACCCCAGTGTTGTGCTAAACATATGCTATTCACGTAATATTCTACTGCAAGGTGGCCGATTGATATTCTTACATACTTGTTTCTGCACCAGCGTCATTTCGCTGCGGCGCCCAATTCCGGCGTTAATGATTGAAACGCTAGAAGCACCCGTTCAAAACTGCGCGCCCGCGATCCGTATACGGTTAGTCACTGTGTTCTCTTTAAGTGGTCTCTGTAACTCTATCCTACAACAGAAAATATTGGCCGTTGTGACGCGTACCGGTCCACAAACTGCACGGTTTTTTTCATCAGGCTCCAATGACAAAAACACCGGTGTTTCATAATACAAAACATCAACGTGTCACAACGGTACCCACGCAATGACCTGACCCGTTCAAGGTTTCGCGTTAGCCAGCATACACAAATGTATGCACACTCAACATTGTTTACGCCGTCAAAACAACAGCGTGTCATTGTTCCACGTGTTTGTAGGACAGGCTCATCTTACCACAACAGGTATTGTTCAAACATGACGCCCCGTGTTTACTGCACAGTCATTAGTTGTATTTAATATTTTGTATAGGCTTCTGCAGTACACGCCTCTGCTTTTGCGCTAGCCTGAGTAGAATCGCAATGTGTGCGCTAACGGAGGTATTCCCGGCAGCAACTTTTGAAACTGAGATAACTTGGCATAGCGGGAACGACTTACAAAATAATCCACGTACCGCCAGTTATGAAAGTAGTGGTTGTCGCCTCTGGCGCAACAGTGAGGGTATTCGAGTGGTAAAAAAGCTTTGCGTTGAGTACTTTGACAATATGTTGTAAGCCGCGAAACAGCGGTCATGAGTGAGAAGACAAACAAATGCACTTCATTTCATTTCACAACGGTGAAATTTCGATCGCATGAAGTAGCAAAAACCTCTTTGGTCGCGCACCATCGTCGTCATCTTAATCATCTTCGGCCCATTTTTTTTCATCCACAGGAGGACGAAGACCTGCCCATATTATCTCCAGTTTCCAGTATCTTCTGCGAGCTCATTCCACATTAAGTTTGCGAACTTTTTTTATGTCGTCACGACACCCGATTCCCTGCCCACCTCGAGTGTATTTCCAATTCTGTGACGGTAATTTCAGCTAATATGATATTTGTAAAAAAAGACGTTTCCAATGTCTCATATATGAGTTGTTTCTGAAGAGGATTCCACGTCGGTTATCCATAAGTACATCGATACTGATCTCCGGAATGACTGAAATATGGACGCCGATTCTGAAATAGAGCTTTTGTTCCACGGTTTTATTAAGTGCGATGCATTTCTTAGCGAACTTTACCCGTTTGCAACGGGTCTCGGTGTACTGGTATGCGCCACAGGTGACTGACAGTTTATATCTACCTAGGAAAGGCGAGAAGAGATATTGGTAATTTAAATACGAGAGCGTTAAGAAAATCCGACATCAGCCGCCTTGACCCGATGAATGAAAAGAACAAAAATTAGGATCCCAGGAGGAATCCAACCCAAGCATTCCGCGTGGCTTACTACCACAGAGCCACGCCAGGTCTAGAAATTGCTTTGGAAAAAACACGCTATGCAGGCGTAATGTCGGTGCATTGTCTACTGTGGTTGTGGTGCTGGCTATTTATTTTATAACAAAGCAATGAGAATACTTATGCGCTGCTTTGACACAGGCATCAAGTCAGGTAAGGTTCTGTGGTGCCAGTGTTGGCTCCGCTTTTATGGCAGTCTAATAAACATTACATTTGTAGTCCTATGATGCAGCAAGCTATATTCAAGCGTTGTTCCACCCCGAAGGAATACATTAACGAAAGTTACATGTGATATTCGCACCAATGTACCGTAAAGTGCACTTCATTTCGGTAATGCTGACGTATGTGTTCTAATGTTAGTGCTGACGCTACGTCACACCATAAGGTAACCTTTAAACGCCAGTGTTATCGACGTGCCTAGTAAGCCCACGGTGTGCGTACAACTATCACACTTACAAAAACACGTCGATCCACGTCGTAACGCTTGGCTTCAAGTCGTAAAATACAGCAGAAAAGCACTCGCTGACTGCTTCGCATGAAACCGATTCCCACAAGCAGTGGGATCTCTCGAATTGAAATGCTTGATACCAATTGCGTGTATGTAGCTCGAGTGCACACTTATAAAGAAAGTAAAAAAAATCATGTATGAGACGATAACAGTCATGAATAGGACGGGATGCTAACGAGATGTCCAAGGGCCGCGTGCTTGATAAAAAAGATTTGTATTTATTCTAAAGGTTCATTGCTCCTTGTAATAACTGAGTAATTAAACATGCACATACTTTCACAAAACTGTCCGCATCGATGGATTATCTTCGTAGTCACCATTATTAAGAACTTATACTTCGCATAATTTCATTGTTTTGAAAGCCAATAATTACGCGAAAAAAGCTTCTCACGGTGGTTCAAATTTGAAGGCTTCCATTGGACACGGAAAACCAGCCTCCAATAAGGAAGCAGTGAGGACAAAAATTATTGCGCTACACTTATTTGCAGGAGCAGGTGCCAGTCAGTCACAGATTAGACATTTAGTCAGTGAAAATGGCAGTCAAGGGCTAGCTGCTGTTATGGATAAATTTTGAGATTTGTTGCTTTATTAACATCAATCATGACCATTCTCATCCTTTATCATGTCCGTTGCGGGACGTTGTCCTCTCCAAATCATCTCCAATATACCTTATCTTATGTGAGCTGATTGTTTCATTTTATGCCGGCGAACTTCTTAAATTCGTCACTCCACCTAACTCGCTGCCTTTCTATGCTGCATTTTCCGTCCCTTGGTATTTATTCTTTTGCTCTAATCAATCATCCGTTGTCTCATACGCATTACGGAGGCTTCGCCAATATAAAATTTTGGCTACCGCGTTTTTTTTTCTCGGAAGCATTTTGCTGTTTTTGGATCTCTCAATTTCAGGCTTATCAATATTCATTCTACTGTGCGATACGCGGTCCCTAACGTTTTCTCGAGTTTCCCTGTTATCCTCCAACTTTTGCCCCGTATGTTAGAACTGACTGATGGTGCTCATGTTTTGCGAACTCCAGGGCTAATCTCCGCCATTTAGCAACACGGGGTGAATTGATACGAAGTTCGTCATTGATGAGCCGTTTATTTGATAGCAACATCGCGTGAGGATAAAAAAAGCTGTGGGGTTGGGCAACATATCGAAAAAAAAAGAGCCCAGTTTCCATACATCGCTGTCTCGCGATCATTTGGGGGCCTTCCGCATTGCAGTTCCAATGTGCTATTTGTCTCTTTCAGCAGGAGCGAGACCCCTTGGCCCAAACGTCTCATACACGGTACGCATAAGCCTCCTGAGACGCCTGGAATATGAATGGTTCGCGGCCCACGTTCCTGGGGCCGTTCATCAATAAGGCTTTTCGAGCTGGTTGGCTACCAGAGTAAGTAACACAGAAACAAGCAGTGCGCTTCAAAAAGCAACTTCATGGACTTGAGAAAAAGGCTAAGAAAAAGGAAGGAAACTGCAGAAGAAAGGAGGAAGGCATAAGCGTGGTACTTATTTGGACCGGCAAAAGTGAATGGTGCAGCTGCTACAGCACCATCAGCAGAGGACCTCGGCTCGGAAAAGACATATTGGCGGCAAAGCTGGGCACTACTGCATCGGCGATCCCCCGCTATGAAGTTTTCTCGGTGGCTCAGTCACGGAAGAACGTTCGGAATTCTGTGCGAGAAAGTCTGAAGCACATGAGACGAAGGCTGTAAGTAAAATAAAGTAGGCCTGGGCAGATCGACAGTGTTCAGTGATGAAGACAACGGTTGGACGGTTTATTAAGAAGTTGCGAGAGAGAAGGTAGGTGTATGGAGCCCTAAAGAAAAGCGGCGCTTTCTGTCTATAAAAGCAGGTGGCCCCTTTTTCCTACAGCAGCTGGTGCTTCTTTTCTTTGACTTCCGCGATGTTCCGCTACTGCCGTCCTAATACTTGGTGATGTCACAGTCGCCTATTTTTACTGCTACAACAATGATACGAACACTCGGAGCAATTTTGCCGTCATTGTCTGTGCCGACACGAGGTTCCGTAACAAGTCCAAATTTATAATATCGCTCCGTGCGTCGTATATTTTATGCGTGAGTGAAATCATGCGAGGGCTTAGCGGCGATCGCGGCTCCGGCGGGAAGGAAAGGCCTCGGCCGTCTACGTCGGGCGAAAGGCGCATGATGTGCTCCTTGACGGAAGGAGCGGGTGTTGTAGGGCTCCAGGCAAGGGCGTAGCCAGGGGTGGGGGGTAGGGGGGTTCAAACCCCCCAAAATTTTTCAATTCTGCTTGCGTATATATACACGCACACACACAAACGCGCGCACGAACATACATAAAGTATGGTTGAACCCCCCGAATAAAATTTCTGGCTACGCCCCTGGCTCCAGGCCCCTGTCCGGTACAACATATATGACAGGCCAGGCATTCTTGTTTTCACAGCGCAGTTGTGCAGCAGAATAGCTCAGCTGCCCTAAAGCGCCAGTCGGCGATCTCGGCAGAATAAGAGGAGAGAAATAAGCTCAGACGAACAACAATTGTCATCTTAACTGTTGCAGCTGCTTACAGGTAACAGTAAACCATGTTCAGGCTTAACCTAAAGACGTAGGCTAAATTTAACGCCAGGATACGTGTTTGTTTAACCATGTAAACGTGGAAATGTCGCACAATTCTACGCACCCGAAGTGCGCATGAATCTGCAGCTGCACATGCGACGGGGCACTTTTTGTACAGCAAACAGCTGAAATGCCGAAAAGCGCGAAAGTAGGCAGAAAAGGCTACACTCGCGTACTTCGCTTCCACTACTGTAGCACGGCGCTGTCTTATTTATGTCAATAATTGAGTTAGAAATATTCAGCGCTGTAACGCATACATACCGCATGTAAATATCTTTGTATCACTGCGAATTCAAACCGCGTGTTACGAAGCTGAAGAATGCGTTAGGTTCTATAACATCTCAAATATATTCATAAGCTTCATATAGGCAGTGGATAAATTTTGGCAAAAATGCCGCAAGAGAGGTGTCAACACAAAAATCAAAGGTTATAATAGCTTCTAAGATATTATCGTTATTGAAGCTTTTATGCATCGTTTAGCTGTCCTTTTTCATAAAAAATTATGTGAATACTTAAGTACTGTTGTTAGTGTTAACTATATAGTGCGGTCTTTGTTGCCGCATAAACGCAACGTCAGTCGCTATGAAATTGTACAGACAGAAACAAGGGCTAGTGTTTTCTAATGTCGATGAAATGATGACCAGTGATGGCTAGTGTTTGATACTATTCGCTGAAATGTTGTCACACGTAGGTTAGAAAATGAAATTAAAATTCGTAGTAAAAACTCCCATGTAGGCAGTGTCTTCATTAATAGTTTTAAGACTCGAGCGTTAGCTTGAACTATATAGAAGCTGGTCTGTGTACGCATGAAGTCAGGAAGGTCCTGTATTCTACTATGAACCTCGTAGTCCCGCAGGCCAAAAGAAAAATTTCTGAAGGGAGGCCGTCACATAGGATCTTGATGTGCGATCAGCGCATTCGAGTGATTCCGCTTGTCGTGAAAGTGCTTGAAAAACGATGAAGGCTGCTTTTGAGAAAACATAGCATCATCGTTGAAATACCATTTTCACATACACATGCAGCGAGACCTTGTGGCAGTGAAAGGAAGATACATGCATGGAACAGGTGAATAAAAAAAAAGAAAAGAAGGAGCGAGACTACTTTTATGGAGCTTAAGGGATCTGTGAGTGATACACAAAACCAAGTTTTTTTTTTCTATAAAGGCTGTGCGCAGCTCATCGCAAAGACCAAAAGCAAGCATTGATTTTTTTTTATAGCAGCCGCATTAAACCAGTGGCTTCAGATTTGTTTGTTTCAAGAGGTCGACCAGTGTTTTGTACGGTGTGTTTCGGATGCTTTGGCTCGGTGCAAATCATTCGCTGAATTTTGTAGTCGTGTGTTTCTTCCCTGTGTTCAATGTGTTCGCCTAAAGCTTAGTTACTCCCTTTATTTTATAAGTATGTTTTCCTAAACTCTGGAATTTCAGCCGTGGCAACCGTATTGTTCCATGCATTATAACACAGAACTGCAGCATATGTTTTGGTTTTGGTAAAGCGTTTCTTTATTTTAGACATTCCAAGAGCAGTAACTCTCCACTAACGATAGAGTACCATGTAAAACGTACACAGAATGTCGCAAAACATGACTTTCTGGCTAAAGGAATGTATAAACAATAATTTTTACACAAATGCTTAGGCTGTCGCTTCCCTCCTTTTTTATTCAAAATGCAAAAGTAAGCAAAGGTTTGATAGTACACTGTTCTGGAATGCTTGCATCCCCTCATAACTCGTTTTCACTGCGTGGCACTCGCGTGCCTTTAAGCTGGCTTTCTGCACGGCCTCGAATTCTTATGAAGCGTATGCGAAATGATTTTCGTGTGCCGCTCTGGCCAACACGAACGTATTATATTCGCTTCTCTAAAGCGCGTGTAGCGTTTCCACGTTCTTAGTGCTTAGTCTCCAGCACAAACAATTTTGCACGCTTTTCTTTATTCCGACGTACAGATCTGTAGGGTCAAACGATGACAAATATCTTGATACCAGGGGTCTCTGCCACCTCGTTGAATTTCCTATTTTCCCATACTCATTCTTTTGCCCTGCGGCACGAAGAATTCCATTTGACGCGTCAGTGAAATCTTGCGCTTTGCTTTCTGCGCACGGTACCTACTTCCCCGGAAGGAGCAAAAAAGTAAATAATGAGACCGGCAATGTTGATGTCTAATAGTACTCGAATGTGAGGGGGGCGGGGGCCGTGTAGGAGAGAGATATGTTAAGACTATTTGCATTTGTTTGACATATCTCGAACGTGGATACGTTCCTGGAGACTTACAAAGAGGGTTCAACTTAAATTGAGGACGACGCAGCGAGCGATGGAAAGGAAAATGATACGTGTAACCTTAAGAGACAGGAAGAGAGCAGAGTGGGTCAGGGAACAAACGTGGGTTAAAGACATCATAGTTGAAATCAAGAAGAAGAAATGGATATGTGCCGGGCACGTAGCACGTCGGCAGGATAACCGGTGGTCATTAAGGGTAACTGACTGGATTCCAAGAGATGGCAAACGCGTGAAGGGGAGACAGAAAATTAGGTGGGTAGATGAGATTAAGAAGTTTGTAGGCATAACGTGGCAGCAGAAAGCGCAGGACCGGGTTGATTGGCGGAACATGGGAGAGGCCTTTGCCCTGCAGTGGGCGTAGACAGGCTGACGATGATGACGAACGTGGATACGCACTCGATTTGTTCTTTCTTTTCTTATGTCGGAGACACACACAGCGATCGGGTACGCAGTGGGACATTTTGATCGCTTATGTATTCAAACGAGCAAAAGTATACGGCATTCCTTTTTTCTGATAACAGCATATAGACTATCATCGGCAGTGCTATAATTAACGGTACTCCCAACCTGGCTGATGGAACTCGCTGTGCAACCCTGAACATTAGCGGTTTTATATTTATCATATTTGAAGAGACATTTAAAACATGCAACATACTAGCATAACACTACATTTTAGCAAAGCTGAATTTTGAGGAGATTTTTGGCGCATACTGCCTCCACGACAGTTCTCAGTTCTTTCCACTGTCTACAATCTTTCTTTCTTTCTTTCTTTCTTTCTTTCTTTCTTTCTTTCTTTCTCTCTTTCTTTCTTTCTTTCTTTCTCTCTTTCTGTCTTTCTTTCTTTCTGTATTTATTTATTTATTTATTTATTTTTTTATTTATTTGTTTAATCGTGGCATTTATCGTCGTCAAATCACTGATATGCCTTACATAAGGGTTGTGCGTTCTTTGTTTTCTCGTGCTTCGTGGTTAGGTACGAGTGGTTAGCACCTTATCAGCCGAATTGGGACAGCCATCAGCGTAGCTCAAATAGTATGGAGACGTGTTATCGCTCGATGCACTCCGTCTGTATATATGTACTGGAATCTTCTCAAGTGTTATTAAATGTTCTACTCAGGTTGCATGCACTAAGCGAGTAAGTTTGCGCGTTCCATACAACTTACTTGAGCGCCAGTGGTAACACTATAGTGTGCCATCATGTACGAAAAGCGGCGCACTTAGCCGAATGATCGTTTTTTGCGCTAATAAGAACGGCACTTGCCGCTACCTTTAACTGTATCAGTGTTTTGTTATCTGGTCAGACATTCGCCCCATAAACAGTTTAATCTTTCCCGGTTTTGCTGCTAAGTTATTCAAAATCACCAACTCATGACACGTTTGGCAAGCAGTTGCTCACTGCACCCTTTTCCAGCAAAAACATGCATGAGCGCTCGCAGCGAAACTGAGAGATATAACGTTAATTAATAAACGGCAATTTCTCAAAGATACAAGTCTGCGAAAAAAACTACTTTGTCCCGGTAGCTCTATATCGGCCGTCGTATGAAGAGGAACAACGCTAGTGGTGGCGGCGCGCGTAAATGAAATCACATTGTGACAATAATTGCCGCTCTTCACGGCTCTTATATTACGCAGCTAACAGGTGCACGTCGCTCGGATCCGCATTAGAAGCAAGAAACATCCATGGTCTAAAAGCAGATGCGTGATATTCGGGGTAATAATAAGCTCCAGACCAAGGCGTCCGACGTTTTCTCTTAATTGGTCCTCTTATTCGCATTGGGCCGCTGGGTGCAGTTGGTGGCTCAGCCTCTGTGTAATCTTGCCAGCGCTGCACTGATGAAGGCGCTGCACATTTAGGGATCGAGTTTGTACTGCCGCCGCGTCCTTGGCTGCAGGAAACCTCGTCCGGCAATCTCATGTGTAATTACAAGCAATGATAATGAGAGCTTCTCTCCAGGCCTCATCTGCCTTTTATCGTTTCTATTCACAACATTATTCATTGAAGACACGCTAAATGGCGGAGCGGTCGTTAATGCCGTATGTATGAAAAAAACGAGCATGAAACCCACTGGCTAACCAAAACTACAACCACACTATAATTATTTCTCACAATTGCGAGAAAGCGTTGAAAAGGTCTGATTTAAGAGTTAGCCTTATAGCTTTTGTGAAGGGAGTACTTTGGAGATCTAAGATGTTTTCGTTATCGCTGTTTTGTATATTGCTTAATGAACATGCACGCGGGCATCGATGTATCCTTTAGTCATGAATACAAGCCAACAACCCTAGGAAGTCTTTATCTATGGAGGCCTTCAGCTATGCCACAAATTTTATTAAGCGCTGCTTACAGAGCACACAAACCATGGAAAAACTACATTTAGTTTAGTTAGCCTTGCGAGGCAAACATTGGCCCACGAAGCAGACAGATCGAGGAAGTTCGCTGTATTCCCAAAGTATGCTTGGTGCACAGAAAGCGGCGAGTCTCTGATGCGACGCTGATTTGGGTGAGCTGGAACACAGATGCAATGAATGGACCAGAAACCAGTCTGTAGGCAGCATTTTAGGGGACAAAATTTTCATGAACAAGAATGACTTTGCAGCAACCACGTATATCCGCTTTCTGTGGAACCCGAAAACACCGCTTCGCCTGCGTATTGAAGAGTTTTTTAAGCTGCACCGGAAAAAGAAAAAAAAATGCTGCCGTAAGAAAATAGGGGAAAGACCTCGAGATTTCTAAGAGAAAACGGGGGAACGGTGATCTTATGTTATTTCGAACGGAAGGTTCGAAAAATGCGGTACGAGTTATCGACCAGCTGTTCACACACCGACGCAAGCATGCCAACAAAAATGACTTTAAGCCCCTGCCCACAGATGCGAGAGCCACACTTATGATGTAATAGTCTCAACATAAACTCAACATAAACCGTGGCTGTAGCCACAATATATTTGAGGCACTGAGTTGATGCGCTGGCATATTTGCGGCCATCCGTGATTCTGATATAGACACAAAGTCGGCAGTTCAGGTTCCAAAGCAAATATGGGGCGACCAAGGGAGCGATTTAAACGCAATCTACTTGATGGAAGGAACACGATGCTGCCAAAATGACAGTCTGAGGTTGTTTTCTCTAAGTGTCGTCTTCTTTCGGCAACTCTCCTAAATCACATCATTGAGTTGGTTCCTCCTTTGTTCGTCCTTGTGCTTTCTTTGTTACTTAGTTTACAGAGCAGACATTGGGATGTTTTGCTTCCGTCCCACTGAGTGCGTTGTGGCTGCCATGGCGGTGTTCGAGCACTTGCGTGGTTAAAGAAAAATCCTAGAGTGCAGCTTCCGGAGTTCTTCGTGACAAAGAAAGTTCCGCAGTGACCTACATGAATTCATACACTTGTTCCGAGAAGCGATCGCAGAACTCGACGTCTCTGTGGGCACAGTCTTCCCAGTCTTGAATTGCTTGGATCCCTGTACATTGCTCAGCTTCAGTACAGTGGCAGTAGTAAAATTCAGAGTTTAACATGTTTCTTTATTTTTGAATATTCGAGACACGGAGAAGGCTGTTATTGTGTTCATGTTAAAAACGGTGATTATAGTTGCTAGTGTTAAGTTTTCGTCTCTTTGTCGGTTTGTTGACATGTTGCTTTCCGTTGGACAAGCGCATCCACCACTGTGGCTGATGTGCTGAGGGTTTCGACCGACGGGCACAATGCCCCAGTTTTAACGCGACAGCGTTAAAGAGCTCGTTCCGCAGAAATTCCGGCTTCGGTGTCGGCGTTGTTGGTTGTGAGTGAAAAATTATCATCTTGTATAAAATAAATAAGAAAAAAATCTTAAGTTCGAGTGAGAATCGAACCCAGGCCGCCTGCGTTGGCAAGCAGGTGCTCTACGACAGAGCCACTCCATTGCTTGGAACTGCAGTGAAACTAACTTTGATGCTTCACAAAGAGAGAGAGAGAGAGAGGTTTATTTATAGAAAGGCAGAGAGGTCGGCCTGAGCGATATTATGCTCTAGCCTGCTACTCTACACCGGGGGTGGGGAAAGGGGAGAAAAAAGAATGATGGATGACGATGGTAAGTAAGAGAGGTGAGTATGTACAGTCCCGTCTAGGTGGTGCAGTGCTATAGCCGCGCATCCAGTCCAGTGGCTTGTAGGAAAGCTGCAACCGCTCTTATGACCACAGTTGTGCTGTTGGCGTCAGGCCATGGGCCCAACACAACCTCGTCAGTTAATGGCCTATTATGCACTCCTTCAATCGAGGAAATCAGTTTTTGTCGTTCGCGTGCGTATGCTGGGCAGGTACAAAATATGTGCTCAAGTGTTTCTGGCACTTGACAGTGATCACAGTTGGGACCGGTGTCACTGCAGCCGATGATATGTGCATAACGTCTTGTGAAGGCCACACCAAGACGAATTCGGTGAATCATATTTGTGTTGTGTCGTTTTAATTTCGAGTCATACAGAACCTCATTTCGGGGTCCCATTTGTGTAATCGCCTGTGTCGTCGCTCCGGTTTCGTCCAGTGCTCAAGTGTGAGGTCACGCATTACGTACCAAAGCAGGGCGTTCGTGTCTGGTCGTGAAAACGCAGTGCTCACTTCAGGGCCACTGGTCAAGGCTCCTTTAGCTTCGGCGTCTGCGTCTTCGTTTCCCATTATGCCGCAGTGGGCAGGAATCCATTGGAAGGTGACGAGGTGGCCATTTGTTGAAGCAACGTGAAGAAGCTCCATAATTTCTATGGCTAAAATATAGTATGGACCTTGTCTCATGACGCAATTAATGGTTTGCAAAGCGGGTTTCGCATCGCAGAATATTGTCCATGTACGAGGTTGCTCTCCAGAAATGAATCTTATTGCCTCCCGGATAGCAACAAGCTCTGCGGCAGTTGATGTGGTCTTGTGGTCTATTTTGTACCGTCGAGCTATAACCATTTGTGGGATGACAAAGGCTGCAGCAGAGGTACATAGCGTGGTAGATCCATCGGTGTACACGTGCATGGTGCCGCCGTACGCTGTATAAATGTGATGTAGGGTCAGTTGTTTGAGGCCAATTGATGAAACTAGGGACTTCTTCGTAATCCCAGGAATCACAAGGCTAACAGGCGGTTTAGGCAGGACCCACGGCGGTGTTCCAGGAAATCTCGGGGAAGAAAACCTTGATGGTAGAACGTTTTCATGCCGTGATATTGCTCTTGAAAAGCTGCAGTTTGGGTGGGTGGCACGGAGTGCTGATAGCGGGTGCTGCCTGTGTCGGGTCAAGAGGCGAAGATGCACTCGAAGTGGCTCGCAGCGCATGTATACACTGATGGGACAAGCCCGAGCTTCCGCGATGGTTCCATTCGTTGACGTGCAGCGTGGTAGGCCCAAGCATGTTCGCAATCCTTGAGCTTGAATACTCTCTAGCGTGTTCACACAGCTCGGTCTCATGTTTGAGAGCACCGGCATGCTATACCGTATATATCCTACAAACAGCGCATTGTAGAGTTGAAGAAGTGACGATTCTGATGGGCCCCATCTTGCTCCTGCCACAGTCCGAAGAACGAGAACAAAACTTTTCAATTTTGATTTCAGTGCTGCGACGTGTCTCGACCACGATAGATCCCTGTCTATGATTACCCCAAGGAACTTGTGGTGCGTTACAGTAGGTATCGCCATTCCATTAATAGTTATAGGGTATCTTGACATATCTTTGCGCGTGAATGCAAGCACTCATACGCATCCTGTGTACAGGTGTCACAGTACGAGATGTAATATCGCAGTAAAACGGGGTACAAGCGTATATTGCCATAGGGCGTCACATCATGTGAAGTGCGTAACGAGTAGTTGGTTTAAAGGCGGCCACCCATTACAAAAGGCACACACATTACTGCGCGTATTCCCTTACGAACACGTAGCGGGTGCATTGCAACTTCGATAAAGCATCATGCGCGTAACTGCTGCTGGTTTAAAGCATGCCACCCATTACAAAGGACATACACATTGTCCGCGCATTCTCTTACACACACGTAGTGGGTACACTGTTGTCATGAAAGTGCTGTTGAAGAGGGCGGAAACCTTTACCTTTACTATAGGCATGTCGAGTGTGTGTGTGTGTGCCTGTGCGTGAGACCGGGCGACTGAACATAAGGACAAGCGAAACAGAGCACGATGTAGATGGGGCCGGATATTGCTATCGCGTTCAACTCTTAAAGGCAAAGCTTAAGCGTTCCCCAGTTTTCAAGGCCCGTCTACGGCGGCTGGATTTTGATGGAGGTGGAAGTGAAAAACCGCCTTACGTTTCAAGCATTCGCAGTAAAAGCATGAAAAGCATAATCCATGTTGCTCTGCATGATTCATGTTTTTCCACATATATCATGTGCAGAACTCCACAAACTGCATTGTGGTGTGCTGCACTACAACGCTTTTCCCAGCCATTTATAATCTTTGATTATCCTGCTTATAGTTACTTGCTACGAAACTAAACAATTTTACTGAAGCATTATTGAGCGAAAGCTATTTTTCACTTTTATAGCGAAAGCCATTTTGAGATCACAACAAAAGCCCATTTTGGTGGCGTAGATTTCCGTTCCTGCCAACGCCGGTGTCGGTATCCGCTATCGGGAAAACGGGAAAAAAGATGTGGTTGATCCCTCCGTCATAGGAAACGCTGAACTACGAAAGTGAACTTGTCTTCACAGGTGTATAGTTGATTGCTTATTGTACACTGATGAATGGGAGATTGCGAAATCTCTGTTGGTGCTTTGCAGCTAAAGCACTGTTTGACGTGCATGCACCCGCGTTGAAGCCGAATCGCACATCTTTATCCCGACGACTAACGGCCAAGATCATGATTTAACACTTGGGTTAAATGATGATCTTTGGCGTTAGTCGTCGGGATGGAGATGGAGTCGTCGTCATGGGATGCAGATGTGGCTGAAATGGTTAACATACACCCGGATACAGCAAAGATGGCATTGGCAAAGAAAACAAAGGGAAACCGCGGAGGCATTTGAAATGATCACAAAAGAAAGACACGTGCGTGAGCTGCCCTTCTATCACTTTCATTGATGAGGAAGTGTTTCCTGGAAAATGCGTAGTTTTGTCAGTATACACATGTTTTTTTTTATTTGTCAGTTATCTTTGGCGCATGTGGGGGTTAGCTTTTTATCTCTTTCTTAGACATATATATTTGTGATTTTTCCAATAAACATTCAGTTTTAGATAGCGCTTGTGTCGTCGTTTTCTTCTCTCCGTCCGTGTTCCGTTTGCGCTAACCATCATGAAAACAAAGCCTTACCTCACCACTACCGCCACAGCTCATTGATCCAACTGTGTCAATGTGCAGGTGAGAGGAGTGGACACTACGGCAGCATCACGAAGGGTTTCGATTTGACAATGGGCTTCGAGGTTCAAGCGTCACGCTTACTCAAAGATGTTCGATTGCTACGCTTATGCACGTATTTTATAGGCCACAGCAGGAACTACTATAGCTAATGTAGACGACGTTTTAAATAGAAGGGTTGTCAACTTGACGAGTTGGTTGATCCTATATCTTTTGTATGGGTATCGTCGCCCACTTAAGACGAAAACGTTTACTTAGGACTCGCTGTGCTGTTGTTTTTTTCTTTTTGATTTCTTTTCCGCTAGAATGTGTTGCCAAGGAGGACATTCTGCACATCGCAGATAAGTCATTCTCGTGTTTTGCTAGAAGCCGTGCTATGTCCCTAGAGAAAACCATCACAGTATATCAGCTCAGAGTTGTAAGAACCGTTGAAATCAGCTGTTCTTGTTTTGTTGTTAACATTAGAACAGCTTTTACCATTTCAACAGGAAACACCATTACCATCCTAAGAATTAAATTTCTAGGCCATCTGAAGGGAGCGACAGCCTGAAGACCCTGCAGCAGACCCTGTGTTGCACGCACAACTCTGTTCTGCGATCCTAGCTTTATTTTATTTGTAATTTCCTTACTTCTTACGCTTTGCTTCATAGTTTTTGTACGCTCTTTCACTACCTTAGAAGTCAAGCTTCGTCATCTGCCAGCTCACGTCCACGTAGTTCCGCCGTGTCCCGCTCGTTCCTCGAAGTTTAGCGCTGTTTCTCCGAAACTGGAAACATTTCTCCCGGTCTCTTTCTTGTATGTCTTATGTGAACGCGTGTAGGCTCTGGAATGCTACTTTTCATTTTTTTAGGAGTTCCGCCCATCTTAGTTGACACGCCAAGAGCTCCTCTGGGAAGCCGTTACTCAAGAAGGGCTAAACATTTGAAAGAACTTTTGGAAACTTCGTTTCGCTACGGCTCGTTACAAATACGGCTTACTCTTCCTTGAAGTTTTTCTATTTTGGGTAGAGAGAAAACTTGAGCAAAAAAAAAACAAACAAACGCAAGAGCTGTGTTACTAGAGAAGTCCGCACAAGATGAAACAGGAAGCGAGCAGCTGTAACATTATTTACCACGGGACGTACCATGTACCACGAGACGACCACGATATCTAAGAGCTGCAAATACCATACACTTACAGCACCGTACTTTGAGAGCGAAGAAGAAATCTACATGTCATCGTTTGCGTGAGGATACAAAGTATGAGGACAAAGAAATTTTGAATGATCAGTCTGTTGTTGTATAACTTGACATCTTGCTCATGTAAAGAAATGCACGAGTCAGTGGTAGCGCAGTCGCGTTTTTGGCACTGATCTAGCAGCTAAAATATTCTATTTGGGAACAATATCATCATCATCTGCTTCTTCTTCTTTATATTCTTTAAATGCAGCTAATTTTCTGGTCAGCATCGAGCAGCAGAACTTTCAGAAAAGTAAAACATTGCTTATTTAAGGCGGCGCTAGGTATTCCCGCATGGCAAACCTAGCAAAAAAAGAACATGGCTGATCCCTCCGTCATAGGAATCGGTATAACACGAAAGTGAAACGTATCTACATAGTAGTGCTTATTCTGTAATGATATATGAGAGCTTGTACGATGTCTATTCGTGTCTGGCAGCTATAGCACCGATTGGCGTGGATGCACTCATGTTGACGCCTAGTTCGTAGAGGTTCTTAGCTTGAGCCGCAAACGCGTGCGTCCTGCTGGCCTCTGTCTCGCTCCACCAAGGCACGACATACGCCCGTCGAAATCGTGTCCTTTCTGCAACACGTATTGCAGCAGTTTTTTTTAGTCGGTGCTCTCACAATCGAAGTAGTCGGAGGCGGAGAAATCCCATTGGTGCATGTGGAAGCTGCACTACTCCGATGAACCGGCGCACGGTCACACGAAGCGAAAGGCAAAGAACGTAACTGCGTCTAGGGTGCCTCGGCGACGCCAGAGCGGCCAGTGTCCCTTGTTGGTATCGAGACGCTTTAACCATGACATCCGATATCGCACGCAATCTCGGAGTAAGCGCTAGTAAGTGTCGATCGTTATGCATTACTTCTTTTCGCCTCTCACAATCGGCGGCACCAGCCCCGCTCTGCCCCGCCTATCTACACCGCCATCAGAGAGCACCGCGTGAGAGAGAATGTGTGAAAGATATAAGGAGCGTTCGCGACGTATCCAGCATCTTCCAACGTAGCTTACTTGCTTTAGCGTCAGGCGCTTACCGTCGCGGCCGCAGCGTCTTGGTTCGATTCCCAGCGGCGGATCTTTTCCATGGTTTTTTTCTTTCTCACCCGTTGGCGTCCATGTTATGAACGTCATATCCGGTAGCGGAAGTACTTGGTGGAAACCGGAATAAAACACTTTCGTGTTAAAAAGGCTTAAGAACCAACAACGACTTCACAAGATCCCGTTGTGAAAAAAAAAAACGAATAAGTGTATGTGTGTGTGCATGCGCGTGTGTGTCACGCTTACAAGGCTATCATTTTCAACATGTCTTGGAATGAGCTCAGTGCCCTAGTTCATTGTGCTCCCCGTTTCTTTTCACCACCGATTCTTCTCACCAATCGTCCTTGCAGTGAAGACGTATTCCTTTTTCCGCCGATACTTGTGCTCCTTGAGCGTGCAGTTAAGATACACCATGAAACAATTCTTTTTTTAATTTTTGGTGAGAGCCATTTCCACTAGCGCGGCAGATATATCACAAGTTTTTCGAAGATTGCGTTTGCTTAAAGAGAGAGATAGAAAGAGAAAGGGGAGAAGGAACTCTAGCACGAGGAGTCTTTCCCGGTACGGCAGCTTCGCCTCAATAGTGACCAAATCCAATCCCTTTTATATGAATTTAGGTACACGATGAAAAACTCCTGGCACTCAACATTGACCCGCGGTTGACCGTTACAGTGTGCCACCTATTCATAGCAGAACAGCCATTTCGGATACTTGGTAACGATTCATCTTTAGAGTAAAAAAGGAGGCCCAGTACAAAACAGCTGGGCCTGTGTGCTCGGTCTCATCTTTGTGTCCCTGTTTTCTATTGCGCCCCCCTTTTTTACTCCTATTCATAGACGTTTCGACAAATACATTCTTCCTGAATTTTCGCTAATAATATATGGTGACAATATCATCGTATTGGATGTTTTGGGGCTATGAAAACTGATGAGTAGTTGCTGTGTAGAGAAATGTGACCATGCGTAAATGAGGTCACGTGAACAGTACTCGTGCCTTTGCAAATCAGTGTTTCTGCCTAATGTAGTAGAGGCCTCAACAAAATGCCCTCAGTAATAAATCCAAAGTCCGAGATCTCTCTACGATTTTTTACACAGCACCAATGTGAAGCAAGAGTACCTGAATTAGAGACTCCTAACTTTGCTTGTTGTGTTTTCTCGCGATACTTTCTTGACGACAATATCGAAATGAACGAAAATTGTGGTGAACGTGCTTAAAGTCAACTTAAATAAGCTCCCTTACGCAGCAGTCCTCTTCCCTTAAAATGTCACGCCGAACGTAATGCAGCTTCCTTGATGACAAAAGGAAAATGCTTTCCGGCATTGTAACAATTCCGAAGGCCCGTCAAGCCAAGGCAATCTTTGCCGTGCATACGCTAAGTGCGCCTTAAATTTAATACGGAATACGCTGGCAGTCTCATAAGTCTTTGAAAAGTGCCGCACTCATGCGGCGTAATTAAATTTCGAGCACCGGCAATCGTAAGCAGGACAGCGTCAGCGCGCATCGCCTAGTCAGCTTCCCACGGCTTACGTTATTGCGGTGTGCTGCGGTGCGTAGAGAACCTGCTACTTTGTTTTACTTTGCGGCGCACTCAGTGATGGAACAAGTATGCACAAGAAGGTCAGTGAACTACGTTAAGACATATTGCAATGCCGTCGCTATTACTGCGCATTTCGTGTTTACGCAGTTTCTCACGAGCCAGTACTTAAAGAGGATTTAACGCAATAACCTGGCTGACTGCGGGTCTCTTCGTTTTGAAGCACTTAAAAGCTTCAAAAAAAAGCTCTTAACCTCGACGAAATTAGAAAGGCCGTCCTTACAAATTGTGGTGCTTTGCATAAAAGCCTTTATGGAATGGACGGAGCGCCAAATGAGGCAAAGGATACACGATGGTAACTAGCATTGAATCAGGCAGGACTCTTTAACACATTCACGCAGGAATGAATAGGAACATTAATATTGAAGGTAGGAAGCACCCAACTCAAGAGGAAAGAAATAACGATTACAAGTCGCAACACATTGACTTTTCTAGTTGAAGTAAGGAAGAAAATTCAAGCCGTATAACTGATGCCTGCGCTTATAAACATTTTTTAAGTTTCCGTTGTACGCCGCTTCCGCGTGGGGATTTGCAAGATGGATTCAAATGCTTGCTTTTTTTCTGAACTTCCAAAATGTCCCGCAGCTACGGTATGCTTTCTTTGTTTTTTCAGAAACGTAGGCCTTATAGGAGGCCAGTAATGAGAGGAGGGTGTGCAATTGTATTCTGCAAGGAGTCACCTGTGCAGGCATTTCTCTTTGCTTGGTTTAGTGGAAGGTAAGCAACAATAAATAAAGAGAACAATGAGTTACGCACCAGGGAAGACATTTGAGAAGATGTTTCGAACATGCACGGCGCGTGTGGTTACTGTATACTTCAATATGTCAGCCAATGGTCGCCAATAGTAGTAAATACTAGTGAACATTTAGCATCGTTGAGTCAACAGGAGAAATGACTAGTTATCATGCAGCAGCATTAGCCAATATTGGCAAGTACTTGTAATATGCAAATAAATCGGGAACTTGAAGTGATGGGACTGCACTGACTTGACATTGATGAGCAATTTTGCCATGGCCATTTGGATCCTGTCCACTAACTAATAATGGGAAGACAGATGAATGTTGATAATACTTCTGTACGGTACTTAACAATTCACACAAATAGATGACATATGGAGAAGTTATTGTCTGTGTTACCTTATGCGGCATAAGCTAATAACATCTGCTTATCAATCCTGCATACGTTGAAGAACATATACGCCTTACTGCATCAGCATTTTGCCCCAAACAGACGCTATTTCTTAAGTTATGGACACCGTTTAAATTATTACACTCTAAATTCGCTATTTGTCCATGGTTAAAGCAAAAGGTGCAAGAAGTAACACGTTGACCTATAAAAAACACAGTTATATATGTTGGACTTCTAATATGGCTAATAAATTAATTGAGCAGAGACGAAAAGGCCGCACGTTTTCATTGCGCATCGCAAGCATCCCGCAGCTTTGATATTGCCGTCCTGTTTATTGTCATAACACTATTAGCTTTCTACAATGTCGATCGCGGGGACATCGGCTTCATCGGTGCGAAGCAGATACGGGCGTGCAACAACCGGCCGCGTAGCCCTTTTACCTCCTTTCTCGCCACGACACGCGTAGTCCATTTACGATCGATGCTCCACGCCCGAAACTCGCACGATCACCAGGAACTTCGGCATGCGTCACTTCGATATGGCTAGGAATTCTGGGGGAGAACACATATAACTAAACATATTAACTAAGTTGTTAACGCATATATATATATATATATATATATATATATATATATATATATATATATATATATATATATATATATATATATATATATATATATATATATATATATATATATACATATATATATAAAATTACACATATATAGCCAACTCGTTCTAGCAAACGACTTGCACACTACAACTCCGAATAGCGAGAAACATCTTTTATTGATACTGCTGATGTAGTACACGTAGTGTATGCAGTGGCGGGACACCCGAGCATTTTTACAGCGGATGCGTGCGTGATCTCACAGGTCCTGTGGCACGGGGAGGCACGGGAAGCCTACCTGAATGGTCTAAGGCCGCCAGTGCTACGATGCAGTGCATGTCTTTGCTTTCAAGTTGTGTTCAGTTTATGCACGGTAGCTAGCGCGGCCACAGTTACGGAGTATATACAGACAGGGTATACTTTGTGTCCCGGATGGGCACTCCCAATCTCTCTGCTCTTAATGGGGGTGCCGTCTCCATTGACACACAGCGTGCCCCGTTTCGAACGAAGACTTTCCTTCACTGCGGAACAGGGTTGGATTTGCCAAAGGGGCCGTTCCGTCCGGGATGCCATCTTTTTTCTCGCCTTCTTTTTGTATCTCAAAAATTCTCTCACTACTGCCTCTCTTTCTGATCCTGGCTTGAGCACCAATTTCTCTCGTGCGGCAGGTTTTTTCACGCAGGCCGAATCGCTGCATACGTTGGAATCTCATTTTGCTGAAATTATCACTCTTGCTTGCGGGTCCTCTATACCATCTTCAATTACCACAATAGCGAAGGCTTTGAAGTTGACGCTTTTTAATAGGTGCTACCGTTTTTATTGTCGTAAGCAATTGGAACATGTGGGTGCTTAATTGCTATTATGATTACGCGAGATGCGCAAAGGGCAATAATTTCAAGGCCCTCGGCCAGCAGTAATTTGTTCGTGCTATTGATACTCTGTTCCTGTAATAAGACTCTTCTGACATTAACAATTCTGGAAACTTTCAGGCCAACAACAGCAAACAGGAGACACGAATAGTAGCGATGACTTGCACCGGCTCAAGTGAATCCTATGCAGCAGCAATGTTCTCGCGGCAGAGAATTCTCACGTGCGGAGGCCTCAAACCCGACATCTTCATCCCAATTGTACCAGATAGGTTATATATATATATATATATATATATATATATATATATATATATATATATATATATATAGATATTGCCGGAAATTGCCGGCAAAAATATGTAACGTCTTACCGGTAACGGCGTTGCTTCTTGTGACCGCGAACACTTGTGCGTACACATAGACACCAATGCCTCTGGTTCTGCGCACAGATGAGTGCACGGTTTGCTTATTGGATGCAGCTGCATGCAATTGAGAGCGTTAAAGCTTAGTAGCGCCAGTGTCTCTCATTTTAGGAGTCCTTTTTCGCATCAAGTGATAAATGATCTGTTTCTCACAACAATTTATTAATGGTACAATTCCTAACGACGCCGCAAAATCCGTATTCGATGTAATATTTACATCTTCTCGCACAAAACAAGCATAGCATAACTTTAGTATCATTGAGGTATATATACGGTGGATATGATTGAATTAAACTGCTGAGGCTTCAGTACGTATGCCTGCTAAATACTGGAGTAGCAACGAAGTAGTCGCTTCTATCATTTGAAAGTAAGCAGTTGGTCAAACTATGGGCTTTTATTCCAGTCACGATTCTCTCGAGGACTGAGCTAGAAGGCGCGTAGAGCCAAGACAAGCCTAGTAGCCAGCCCTCGGCTTCCTAGGAGCAAGTGAAGAACCGCAGCCTCTGCAGCGCAGATAAATTAGTGTGCCGGGAAACGTTTGTGACGGCTGACCAGTTTCACTCAGATGACTATTCCCAGCGTCATCTTGCATCAACAAGACAGCAAAACAAATCGGCGAGGCCAACAACTCTTCGCTATCGAGCCTCGAGAGCACGAGAAGCTACTGGCTAGCTATGCGCCCGATGACCTTGCTGCGGAATGGGAGAAACGGCATTGCGTTAGGCTGCGGGCTGGCGCGACCTAATTGTCCACGCGCACGATGAAATCGACTGCAGTTTCGATTGGTACTGCGTTGTCTGCTCTTGTCCTTAAGCTCTGGTGATGCTTTTTTTTCGGCAGCTCTCATGCTAAGTAACATGCCCCATTTTTTTTTACTTTTTGATATGGCACATATAGACACGCTCAAAAATCCTAAGTAGAGCAGAAATATGAAATACTGGTTCCGCTTAAGTAAAATTATGTTTCTTTTTTCCGTTTTGTAAAAATAACATTTCGAGGGACACACCACAGAATGTCAACCTGCTCCAACTGATTTTGGACGATGAAGCCAGAGAAAACTTCAGGAAGAAAGACTTACGCATAGGTAGATAACAGTACTTATGTGGATATTCATGTCTAGCAATCTGGGCCATCGAGTACTGCGGCAAAGTCGACCCTAAAGGGAAGCGCTCGGCGTAACGCTATGGGGAGCGTTCTTTAAAAATTGATTACTAAAGGATGCCATAATATTCGCAAATTGCACTTAAGGCACTTAACGCTGACAGCGTTCTTGTGCTGTACATAGCAATTAGTTTGAATTCGCCGGCTGGATTTTTTTCCGGAGACACTTTCGTGGATCCATTGCAAATGCATGGGGTGATTTTTCAAAAGTTAATTGTAGCACAACGATCATTTATTCGCTAATTGCACTCTAGTGACAAGTACAGTACGACAACCTTTCTATGTGCTTGCAATTTGGTATGATTACGCTGGCTGGGTTTTTTTCCCGAAGTGGTTTCCTAAATCCTACTGCGGGAAAGCAGCCCTACAGGGGTAAAAAAATGCCTGTCACTAAATTGATGAGAAAGTGCATGTTGATCACGTTAAAACTCAGAAAAGTCTGCAGATGTGATGCACATTATCACGCTGACGTATAGGAAATTGGTAATAGTATTAAATAATAGTAAAGAATCTAACAATTTATTTGAAATTTATGGGCGCAAGCTCTTAGTGTAGAAGCACATCTATAGTATAGATGGTATTTCAAGGTATATAGTCACGATAAGACGATAGATCACAATTTCAAATAATGGATTTCTACTGTTCATTTTTATCGTTGATTAGTAACCAAGATTAATTACAATCAATTAATTATATGCAACCTAGTGTTCAGTGGTGTCAAACGAAAAGTATCCGAAATGGCAATGTAGCTTTTTAATAATAGCAGTGACATCTATATATATTAAGTAATCATGGTCATCCTTATCATGATATCTATCTATCTATCTATCTATCTATCTATCTATCTATCTATCTATCTATCTATCTATCTATCTATCTATCTATCTATCTATCTATCTATCTATCTATCTATCTATCTATCTATCTATCTATCTATCTATCTATCAAGCAGCCTACGACTTTGTGCTCTCTTGACCGTTTCGTTAACGGGATGTACACCAAAATTGGTGTGGCATCACGTGCATGCATGACGAATATAACTGACAGGTCATAAGATCAAAATCATGGCATGCATATCATGAACGGTATGATTTACATGCCACGGTCTTGTACTCTCGCTGCCGTTTCGTTAATTTAATGTATACCGAAATTAGTAAGGCGTGACAAGAGATGTATGGCGAACATAATTGACTGGTCGTAACGCGCAAGTCATGACATGCATGTCATGTACAGCGTGATTTACAAGACACGGCGTTGGGGCGCTCGCGGCCTTGTCATTAAATGGATATGTGCCAAAATTCGTATGGCGTGACATTTCTGTATGATGAACATAAATGACAGGGGGTAATATCAAAATCATAAAATGCATGTCATGTACGGCATGACTAACATTCCACGCTCATGGTGCGCTCGCAGCCGTATCGCTAGTTTGATAGATACCAAAACTTGTATTGTGTGACGTGACTGTATTGCGAACATAAATTAGAAGAAATAGCATTAAAATCATGACATGTATGCCATGTACGGCATGATTTACATGCCACGCTCATGGTGCGCTCGCGGCCGCTCCATTCATTGGATATATACATATATTGATATGGCATGAAATGACTGTATAAAGAACATAAACGACAGGTCGTAACATGCAAATTCGGACATGCCTATCATGTACGGCATGACTTTCATGCCGCGCTTGTCATGCACCTGACGAATACACCGCCCATCGAAACATCAGCCAACTGGTATGATGCCCTTACTAAGGCGAAAGCCTTAGATGTCTCATCAAACGCGAAACTTGACTGCCGGCGTCTTCGAGATTTGGTGGCATGTGACGATACTTCGCGAGACCGGCGTCGGCATCGAAGGATGCAAAAAAAGTAATTAAGGGTCTAGAGTCACGTGATACTCATGTGAATATGCGTGTGCCTGTGTACGTGCATGTACGTGCAGTCGGCGTACCAAAAGACACATAACCTCAGTGTAACATGACGTCAATAATGACGTCATTCTGTGACGTCATCATACTTCGCGAGACCTGTGTCGGCGTCGAAGAATGCAAAAAAGTAATTAAGGGTTTAGAGTCACGTGATACTTGCGTGAATATTGCCGCGCCCACTTCTTGTTTTATTTTGATGTATTCGGGTTTCACCAGCAAGGACGGTTATCAACGCTCGACGCTGTCCGCGAAGCAGTGTTGGAGAAGCTTCCCGATTGCAGTAGATCGTTTTGTTAAGATTGCGCGCCGCACGCGAATGTTCCAGCTTTGTCTAGAGATAACGTCGCCACCAGCGATATCGCTGGAAAGTTCGATAGCGCCTGTATAAAAGCCGACGCGCTTGACCACTTGTCAGTTGATCGACGGTCGACGCTGTGTTCGCCGCTATCAGTTTATTGCTGTAGCTGAAGTTTCATTTTCCCGGCCACAAGCTCGGCCTAATAAAGAGTTTCATCTCGGACGTGCTGACTGCTGCCTTCGTCGACGTCACGACCACATGACATCTGGTGGAGGGGCTGTTCGTTCATGATCCGGACGCCCCCGTCAAGCCGTGAACCCAGCCCCCAGCGCGGAGAAGACATCGACGCCAACCACGACCAGCGAGCTAGCCGTAGGCAGCAAGGACTAGCACCGGAGTACGGGCCTCTACACGACAACACTCGTAACAGAAAGGCCAGGACCACGACTGCGGCAACGATGACAGACACTGCGCCATTGCCCGCGATCGTGATGCAGCAGCCAAGGGAGCCGTCGATCTTTCGGGGATCATCATGTGAGGACCCAGAAACGTGGCTCGAGTCGTACGAGAGGACTGCGGCCTTCAACAACTGGGACCTCAGCGACAAGTTACGCTACGTGTACTTCGCTTTGCAAGACAGCGCCAGGACGTGGTTCGAGAACAGGGAGTCTACACTGACAACGTGGGACATCTTCCGGACCAGCTTCCACGCAGCGTTCACAAGCATCGTGCGAAAAGAAAGGGCCGCCGCTTTACTGGAGACACGGGTCCAGCTCCCGAATGAAAAAGTGACAATCTTCGCGGAAGAAATGGCCAGACTCTTCCGCCACACCGATCCTAACATGACCGAGGAGAAGGTCCGTTTCCTCATGCGAGGAGTAAGGCAAGAGCTCTTCGCTGTGTTCATGCGGAACCCACCCAAGACAGTCCAGGAATTTGTCTCCGAGGCCACAACAATCGAGAGCACGTTGGAAATGCGCACCCGGCAATACAACCGCCGCTTGACCCAAGATAGCACAACGGTTCAAGCTATCGGCTCCGACGATCTGCGCGAGACCATAAAAGCCGTAGTGCGCGAAGAACTTCGTCGAATGTTCTCGTCGTGCCAGGCTCAAGATGCCTCGATCGCAGACATCGTCCGACAGGAAATCCAGCAGTCCCTGGGCGTCCCTGAGTCAGCGCAGCCGCAGCTGCAAGCAATGAGCTATGCTGCTGCAGCCCGACGCAACGCCCCCCCCCCTCCTCGGCACGCCAAGACGCCGCGCCGCCCCAGCTGTTCCGCCGCGAGGCACCACCGCCGCCACCACCGACGTCATACCGCCCGCCAGCCGGCCAGCGATACACGCCGAGGAAGACCGACGGTTGGCGCGCCCCTGATAACCGCCCGCTCTGCTACCACTGCGGGGAGGCCGGCCACACGTACCGCCGATGCCAGTACCGAATGATGGGGCTACGCGGATTCGCCGTTAACGCGCCGCGCCCGCAGCCAGGCGGGCCTCGCGACATCGACGACTACCTCACCAGAACACAGTGGCAAGAACGGCGACCTTCCCGCTCACCGTCGCCCGGTCGCTACATGTCACCGCACCGCCGGCAGTACACTGGCCCAAACCAGGGCCGGTCGCCTAGCCCGTATCCGGAAAACTAAGGGCAGCAACCGATGGAGGTGCGGTTGCTGTACGACCAACTACCAAAGATCCTCCGCCGCCGACGACAACGCCGCAACAGAATCTAAAGAACACGCCGCAAGCCGAACGAAGCCCTGACGTCGAAACAACTTCACGGCCCGAGGAAGACCTGACGACGCAACGTCGAAGCAGCGGAACAAACCGACGCAGCCGTGACCCGACGCCGCGACCCAACCGCAACGCAAGACGACGAACTAGCGACCTCGACGTTCTCATTGACGGCCACAACGTCACCGCTCTCGTCGACACTGGAGCCGACTATTGCATCATCAGTGGGCCCTTCGCCACGAAGTTGAAGAAAGTTAAGACTGCTTGGGAAGGCCGCGAAATCCGTACCACTGGGGGCCAGCTAGTAACGCCGTCTGGAGTCTGCACAGCAAGAGTAACAATCAATAATCGCACGTATCCTGCGAGTTTCGTAATCTTGCAACACTGCTCCAGGGACGTCATACTTGGCATTCATTTCTTAAACCATGACGGCGTCGTCATCGACTTAAGAACCAAGTCGATAACCCTATCGTCGGACAAAACGACACCGCCGGATACGAATCCATGTCACCATGCCCTGAACGTGCTCGATGATCAAGTTACCATCCCTCCTCGCTCCAGCGTCATAATTCCCGTCAAGACCGAAAAAGCTGAAGACATCGAAGGTGTCATCGAGAGCGATCAGCGTTTGCTACTAGACCGTGACATTTGCGTCGCAAGGGGCATTCCTCGGTTGCATGAAGGAAAAGTAAGCGTGATGCTAACGAACTTCAGCCAAGAATACAGGCACCTAAGAAGGGGTACGACAATTGCGTACATCGAAGAAATCTTGGCCGTCAGCGATGTGTCTGCCTTTTCAGATTCTGACGAAGATACGACGACTACCCCAATACCTGAGCCACCCTTCGACGTAAACCCAAGTCTTCCCGCTCGCCAACAGCAACAGCTTCGATGCCTTCTGCAGAAGAACAAGGACTGTTTCTCGTCGTCATCGCGGGTCCGATAAACGCCCCTTGCTAAGCACCGCATTATAACAAAAAAAAATGCTCGACCACTCCGTCAGAGTCCCTACCGGATTTCGACGTAGGAACGGGAGGCCGTGAAGAAACAGATCGACGAAATGCTACGCGACGACATCATCCAGCCGTCGAAGAGTCCGTGGGCATCCCCCGTGGTGCTAGTGAAGAAGAAGGATGGGACTCTCCGTTTTTGCGTCCATTATCGTCGCCTGAACAAAGTCACGAAGAAGGACGTGTATCCCCTTCCCCGGATAGACGACACCCTGGATCGATTACACAACGCAAAGTACTTTTCGTCGATGGACCTCAAGACCGGTTACTGGCAAATAGAAGTCGACGAGAGAGACCGAGAAAAGACTGCCTTTATAACACCAGACTGCCTGTTTGAGTTCAAGGTCATGCCTTTTGGTCTTTGCTCGGCACCTGCTACTTTTCAACGGGTTATCGATACAGTACTGTCCGGCTTGAAGTGGCAGACGTGTCTCGTGTACTTGGACGGCGTCGTTGTGTTTTCCTCAAACTTCGATGAACACCTTCGGCGCCTTGAAGCTGTACTTCAAGCAATCAAGACCTCCGGACTCACTTTGAAGCCTGAAAAGTGCCGCTTAGCGTACGAGGAGCTCTTGTTCTTGGGTCATGTGATCAGCAAGGATGGTGTTCGCCCGGACCCGCGGAAAACAGCTGCCATCGCTGACTTCCCGACGCCCACCGACAAGAAGGCCGTGCGCCGTTTTCTCGGCTTGTGCGCCTACTACAGACGTTTCGTCAAGGAATTTTCACGGATCGCCGAGCCACTGACGCAACTCACGAAGGCCGACGTCGAATTCAGGTGGGAAACGTCGCAAGTTCAGGCATTTCAAGAATTGAAACGACGCCTGCAGACGCCTCCGATACTCGCGCATTTCGACGAGCACGCCGATACGGAAATCCACACCGACGCAAGCAGCGTAGGACTCGGCGCTGTCCTTGTGCAGAAGACCGACGGATTGGAAAGGGTCATCAGTTATGCTAGCCGGTCGCTATCAAAGGCAGAAATCAACTATTCCACAACAGAAAAGGAGTGTCTGGCCATCATCTGGGCTACATCGAAGTTTCGCCCCTACATCTACGTACCGGCCCTTCAAAGTTATGAGCGACCACCACGACTTGTGTTGGCTAGCCAACTTGAAGGACCCTTCAGGTCGCCTCGCACAGTGGAGCCTAAGACTTCAAGAATTCGACATTACCGTCGTTTACGAGTCCGGAAGAAAACACTCCGACGCCGACTGCTTGTCTCGTGCCCCCGTAGACGCACCGCCGCAGGGCGACCACAATCATGACTGCTTCTTGGGAACCATAAGTGCCGACGACTTCGCTGAACGACAGCAAGCCGACCCGGAACTCAGGGGCCTTGTGGAATACCTCGAGGGTAGGACCGCCGTTGTTCCGAAAGTATTCAGGCGGGGATTCGCGTCATTTCTCTTGAAAAACGACGTCCTCGTAAAGAAGAACTTCTCTCCGGCCCGGGCCAACTGCCTTATCGTTGTACCTTCGGCACTGCGACCAGAAGTTCTGCAGGCCCTGCATGACGACCCGACGGCTGGCCACCTCGGCTTTTCCCGCACGCTCGCGAGGATACAGGAAAAATACTACTGGCCACGCCTTCCTGCCGACGTCGCCCACTACGTTAAGACTCGCCGAGATTGCCAGCGACGGAAGACACCACCGACGAGGCCAGCGGGACTTCTGCAGCCAATTGAACCACCTCACCGGCCGTTCCAGCAAATCGGAATGGACCTACTGGGGCCGTTCCCGACGTCGACCTCCGGCAACAAGTGGATCGTCGTAGCAACTGACTACCTCACCCGCTACGCCGAGACAAAGGTCTTGCCCAAAGGCAGTGCCACCGAGGTAGCCAAGTTCTTCGTGGAGAACATCGTCTTGCGTCATGGCGCCCCAGAGGTCCTCATCACAGGCAGAGGTACCGCCTTTACTGCGGACCTAACTCAGGCGATCTTCAAATACAGCGAGACGAGCCACCGCCGCACCACCGCCTACCACCCACAGACCAATGGCCTCACCGATGGTCTAAAGAAGACCATCGCCGACATGCTGGCCATGTATGTCGACGTTGAGCACAAAACGTGGGACGCCGTCCTCCCGTACGTGACCTTCGCTTGCAACACCGCCGTCCAAGAAACGACGCAGATGACGCCGTACATGTTGGTCTACGGAAGAAGCCCGGCGACGACGCTCGACGCCATGCTACCGAACGTCACCGACGAAGAAAACCTCGACGCCGCCGCTTACTTACAACGTGCCGAAGAAGCTCGACAGCTCGCCCGCCTGCGCATCAAGACCCAGCAGTACACCGACAGCCGTCGCTACAATCTTCGACGACGGTTCATGGAATTACAGCCCGGCGACCATGTTTGGGTTTGGACGCCGATACGCCAACGTGGGCTTAGCGAAAAACTCCTTCGGCGATACTTCGAGCCATACAAGGTTCTTCGACGTCTCGGCGCTGTTGACTACGAGGTCATCCCGGACGGCATTACAAACTCCCAGCGACGCCGCGCACGACCTGAAGTCGTCCATGTCGTGCGCCTTAAGCCGTTTTTTGCGCGTTAGCGAACCTGGGGACTCTTTTTCCTTTGTTATTGTAATTTATTTATGTATGCACTTGTTTTTTTTTTCTCTTCTCTGTTCTTTCACAAGCATCGGGACGATACTTTTACAGAGGGGGGCAATGCCACACTCACTTTTTGTTTTATTTTGATGTATTCGGGTTTCACCAGCAAGGACGCTTATGAACGCTCGACGCTCTCCGCGAAGCAGTGTTCGAGAAGCTTCCCGATTGCAGTAGATCGTTTTGTTAAGATTGCGCGCCGCACGCGAATGTTCCAGTTTTGTCTACAGATAACGCCGCCACCAGCGATATCGCTGGAAAGTTCGATAGCGCCTGTATAAAAGCCGACGCGCTTGGCCACTTGTCAGTTGATCGACGGTCGACGCTCTGTTCGCCGCTATCAGTTTATTGCTGTAGCTGGAGTTTCATTTTCCCGGCCACAAGTTAGGCCTAATAAAGAGTCTCATCTTTGACGTGCTGACTGCTGCCTTCGTCGACGTCACGACCACGTGACAATATGCGTGTACGTGAGTACGTGCGTGTACGTGCAGTCGGCGTACCAAAATTCACATGACGTCAACACGACGTCACAGATCGCCAGATTTTGAGACATCGTAGTGGCGACATCGAAGGACATCGTTGCTTGGTGAAGGCGGCCCGCCTTCACGGAGGCTCTTCAAAATCTTGTGAGGAGCAGAAAGCTTGCAATTCCTCCGATTCTGGAGGCATGTGCAAAACCACCTTTAAGGGAAGCTGTAGAGGTTTTAAAATTCGGTAAAATATTGTTGTTAACAAGGACCAACATTATTGTCGACGATGGAGTAATTGTTTCCGCTGTTGTGGCAGCAGGAGCTTTAAAATACGCAAAAGAAAAGTTCATCTTGCTCCGCCTACGCGAAAGCGCCGAAAGTGTGGGCGTAGAAACGAACTAACCGGATCTACGTCACCGTCGGTATCTTTGGCGGAGCCGCGCAGCACTGTCGTATCTTCAACAGTGGCCTCCGTGACTAGTTCCGGCTGCGCGCGTTAGTGGAACTGATCGCAAGGCCATGCTTTCTTTAACTGTGCTAATGTTGCCAATGACGCGGCACGCCGAAGATGACGTCACCGCGTTCACTCAGCATCTCAAGAAGCCCTGCGGCTGTAGCCGTGGTTTTTTGCCAAGAAATACTATTTGCGTTCACTTCTGTGTATTCTCACATTGGTTTTCGAATTCAGCAGGGATCAAACTATGATTACACACTCCAAAGTGATTTTTTTAAGTGCTTCAGCCTCCCTTTTAGTTCGGAGAGCTTTTTAATGTGGCGGGGGAGAGGAGGATCAGCATGTCGACTGAGATGAAAAAGAACAAGAAAAATTAGGGGACCCTTAAGCTTCGTCTTTAAGAGTTGAACGCGATAGCAAAATCCGGCCCCTAGTGCGCACTTCAACCACTAAGTGCATACTGATTAATGTGTGTTGTTGCACACACACGCACACGCACACAGACACACACACGCGCGCGTGCGCGCGCGCTGTGTATCTATAGTAATGGTACAGGTTTTCGATCTAAAGCACTTCCTTGTGCTAGAGTCAAGACATATTCTTCACAATACCTCACAGATGGCAGCACATTACATAATGTTTGCTATTTGCTTGATAAACGCCTCCTCTAGAAAGAAGGCGTTGGCTTGATATGTTTTCCGCTAGATGGGCATAGTTGTCCATTTTTAGAGCTGTTTGAAAGTTCGTGTATGTTTTTAGCGGCGATGGCTGCACTATCCCGGCTTTTTTCTAAGCATGGCGTCGCGCAAAAAACGTAGTTTGACGGCCTCGCCAATGCGCTTACAAATCGCCGAATGGGCTCATTTTCGTCATGACACCTGCCGAACAAAATGCGTTAAGGAGACTCCTTCCACTCCTTACAGTGTTTGTCGTGTTTTAACCGAAGCAGTCGCAAGTAACATCGTGGCTTTGTGGTAGAATACCTGCTAGCCACGCAAACGACCCTGGTTCGATCCTCAATGGGACCGAAGGTTTTTATTGTTCATTTTATTTACACCTTTCTCGATGTTTCGGTCACGGAAGATTTTTTGCTCACCAGCTACGTAGCGACGCAGATACCGACGCCGGCATTTCTGCGAAACGAGCTCTCTAACGCTGTCGCGTTAAAATGGCTATCGCCTTCGAGTCGTCTTAGGCGATCGCGTAAGGGTCCCTCTTAGTTTTTCCTGTTCATACAACCTCTATAGCACACCTATACGGTGCCTTCGACTACTGTGTCCCTCATTATCACAAATTCAGTCATGCGATACTACCAATAAGCACTTCACAAAATTCAGGTGGCAGTACTAACGTTTAGTAGTCCGAAGTCGCCGACATGGGTAACTGGGGGGGCAAAAAGATACGACCCGTTGAACACAACCACGCATATATGCTTTGTCGCTAATTCGGGGTGTCACGCACCAAGCTTCGTCGAAATTAAGCTTGGGAATGTTCGATGACAAGCATAAGTTAGTCATGCGCATAGCATGCGCATATGAACGTTTCCAGACTACGGACGCTATTGCTTCGCGATGAGGTATTCCAGCTAACACAGCGGATGTTTATTCCGCCCCTCCGATCTTGCTTCTGCTCCCTAGGCTGTCTTCTGGCGCTGCTGTTGCACGTGAAATGTTTCACTGCAGTGCATTTTACTTCGTGGGATACGAGTCAAGCAATTCATTCTCATGGTATCAGGGATTTAAGGCGACAGCGTTAGAGAGTTCGTTTTGCAGAAATTCCGGTGTCGGTGTCGGTGACGGCGTCGCTGGTTGTGAGCGAAAAATGATCATCTTGTCCGTGACCGCAAAATATAGAAAGACGCAAATAATATAAAATATAAAAAACTTCCGGTTCAAGTGAGAATCGAACCGAGGCCGTCTGATACAAGCAGGTATTCTAACAAGGGCTACTTTTGGCCTTGTTGGTACGACATATCTGAAGTGTTTAGCCACACACTGCAGCGCGTGTGGTTGCGTTCCGCTTTTTGATAAATGTTTAATTGTCCGTAGGCACCTTGACGAAACTACTCGTTTAATAATCGAATCAGAAACTATTCATAGGCTTGGCGAAGACTGTGTTAGCACCCCATCACTATCGCTGACTAACAAGGAACTGGTGTTCCTCGACGGTACTGTACCTGCGCATGCGTGATTTTTCTCAAGTGTATAAAGATGTGTGATCTGGATTCAAGTCAAATAAATCATTTGTTGAAAGTTAGCGCATGTGTACGTGTTCTCCCTTCTTGTCCCGTCTTCATAATTCTGCGCTAAACACTTCAGATAGGTATTCTAAAACAGAGCCACGCTATTTTTTGAAACGTCTTCGACAAAAACAGAACACTACATGAATAATCGAGAAAGATGCAAATAAAATAAATAATTAAAATCTTCGGGTTCGAGTGAGAATTGAACCCAAGCCGTCAGCGTGGGAAGCACGTGTTCTACCACGTGTTCTACTGCTTCGAAAGGAAAAACACTATATGAATGTCATGTAGTGGAAGCAGTCTCCTTAACGCATGCAATATTGCGTGGCAAAAGCGTAGAATCACGCCAGGCGTCAAAACATGTGAATTGCGCGATGAGTGCGTGTTTTAAAGGCCCACCCGTTACAAAGCGCTGAGACATATTAAAGCATCATCATCAGCAAAAGCATCAACACACTGAACAGCTGCGTAAGTTCACGTGTTCCCTTATGGACGCGTAGTGGGCCCTTCGCTGATTCGCAAAAGGAATAAAATATTGCATGTTGCAGGCCACTAAGATATCGTGCCAGAACAGAATGAGCCAAAGCCCGAATATGCAAATAGAGCGCTTGCGAAAGAGTGGTTTTTCGAATGTGCCCTTAGCGGCGGTGACGGATTTCTGCCTGAAGGAGATAAACAATCCCGGTAAAGCTAAAGAAAAATATGGCTGATCCCTTTGTCATAGGAATCGGTGTAACACGAAAGTGAAACGTGTCGTCACAGTAGCAGTTGATTGTTTATAGTGCATTGGTATATGAGAGCTTGTACAATGTCTACTGTTGTTTGGGAGACGCAGCACCGCTCCGTACCTACTACTAACGCCCATGATCATGATTTAACCCTTGCTGCAGCTGAAGTTCTTAACACATATGTGGACACCGCATATGGTGAATCCCGCGCAAATATCGCATCAACGGGCACATAATAAACACTGAAACTCGATATGCACTCCTTCAAAACGTCGTGAAACGCGAAGAGAAACGCTACGTGCATCGTCTCTTCTAGCTTGGCCGTTAATTCGCACAGGGCGAACGGGGAACGCGTTGCGACAGCCAGGCGAGCGTCGGAAAGCTATTTTTCGATATGGATGGATGCTATGAGCGACGCTTGGGCTAAAGCCACCCCGCGGTGTGTTAAAGCATCGAAGAAATTACATTTCCAGTGTAAACGCGCCGAATGGGGATGGTCGTAGCAACGGCACGTTTCTTTTTTCAAACCTGGTGGCACACATCTCACCAACCCGTTATATAGGGGACGCTCACAGCATCCATCCAAGAGCACTGCGAGAGGAAATGTGAAAGATAAAAGGCGCGTTGATGTAGCCTCCGTTGTTTGTTTGGCGGTGGCTCAGCGGGCTAAACTCCCGCCAGCCATCGTCGCTGACCGAGACGTCATGGGTTCCATCAAAACTTCTTACAGCCATCAAAACTTCTTTACAGTTTTTTATTGCCATTTGATGGGCGTTCATTTTGCCGACGTATTTCCGTGACGGAAATACGTCATGAAAGTCTCGATGGACCCCGGCTTAAAACATTTTCGTGTTAGAAAACAAACAGGAATCCGGTTGTTGTGTTGCCGTTCTTGCACACAATAACGCACAGATTAAAAATAATGGCTTCCCGCTGCGATGCGCCGATGATATTCGCGGCGCCCAAAAAAAACGATACGTTTGTGTTTAAAATTCACATGTAGAGCACTGATGAAGACGCCCGAGATGCAACATGTGACATCAAACGTGACAAGTGATTTGTTGAGTGCAAGGAAAAAGTAGTTTATAGGATTCCTCTGTCCTGCGGCTCATTATACATTCGGCAGACGGGCAGGAGGTGCCTCAACGAAAGGCTACAGGAACAAAAGAATATGTGTAATAGAGCTACAATCGAGGGGAATCACGCTCAGCACTGATCTGCCTGTAAGGGTAACCCGAATTTCAGTGACAAAACTATGTTGACACAGCAGGGACCGAATTAAAAAAAAAGACAATCGTAGAAGCGTACGCTATGCCTAGGGGCAGTGTTGCGCATGTGTGAGCTCTCCGTCCGTTGCACTTAAAGACAAGCAAGCTGCATTTCTAGCGAAACATAGATAATTTTGGTCGCCGCACATCTTTCATCTTGGATTCTGTTATGGCATTTTGGTAACGTAAACTTCCAAGAAAAATGCAAGGGTTTTTACCATTGTTAGCATTAACGTTTGCCCATGCACGGTTTGCCAACAGTGCCCTATCCTTTTTTTGTTTTTACCCACCCCTTCTTGTCTACTTGTTTCATTAAATCAGTTGCTGGATGCTCTTCGTCTCATCGTTCGTGTCTGTCTTCTTTGTAAACTTTGCATCGCTGACTTTTTCATCCATTATGTTCTAACTAATCCCTACAGAAGATCTTCTGAGGGGGTAAGGCGTCGCGTAGCCATCTATAGTATGCTATAGCAAGTGGGCAGGAAAGGGATGTGATTGTGAGGAGGAGTGATATGTTGGGGTGAGGAGTAGAGAAAGAATGAAGGGAGAGGGTGAATCATAGCATAGTAATGTATAGAAGAGTATAGCAAGGGGTGAGAAATAAAAGTGAGGATGAGGAGGAGAGATTTGAGAGTAAGGATGATGGAAAGGAGGATGGCAGAGTGTAAAGCATAGAATATACTTGTATATTATAGTAAAACAAGGAACGGGAAAGGAAAGAGAAGGTGAAGAGGAGGGAAAGGAGGAGGTTAATGCAACCGGCGCCGCTGTTTCATCAGTCTTCGCGCCACTAGTACGGAGCTGCCCCAATGTTAACGCGACAGCGTTAGAGAGCTCGTTTCACAGAAATTCCGGTGTCGGCTTTGGCGGCGGCGTCGTTGTCCGTGAGCTAAAATTCGAGATAGATGCAAATAGGTAAATAATAAAAAATATTCGGCCCGTCTGAGAATCGAAACCAGGCCTTGTGCATGACAAGCTGCTGTTCAACCACGAAGCCATGCCAGTGCTTGAAACTGCTTCGTAAAAAAACGCTATAAGAATGTAATGTATTGGGAGGGGTCGCCTTAGCGCATGTAGGGTAAGGCGGTGCAAAATGGGACAAAAATGTGAAAATAGTGAATATTATCCTTTATTTCACTTGTTACCATAGAACGTCAACGCCTTAACTTTCTTTTGGGTACAAGGTATGTGCTACATAAATATGGCGGTGTTGGGACTGTTGAAGTTTAAAGTTTATTGTAACATCACGAAAATAAAAGTGACATGGTTCATAAGTATTACAGAAAGAGGTGCCGAAGTAAACACTGTCAGGGGCACCTCCTAGCGATATTGTATTGATTGAATACAGGGCAGGCAAGTGGCGAGCAAAAGAAAAACATATTGGAAAGAAGGAAAAAACAGGAACACAAAGAAAAGAAAACAAAAGAAAAAGAACAAAAGTGTACTTAAAAAAGGAAAAAAGTTTACTTTAAAAAGAAACAAAAATTCGGCAGATCCCACGTACCGTTGGAGTCGATGTTATGCGAAGCATGTGGCGGGTAGGTGACTGTGGCGTAACTTTTTTTACTGAGCGACACGTTACAAAATGACGCTAAAGATTTGTATATATTTTATACGCACACATATATATGTTGAAGAGCCGCATATGTGTTATATAACCAGTTGTTTACGGTTGGGTAACGCTGCCAATGGCAACGTGGGTATTGCCAACACCAGAAGCGGTAAGCTGATATGCAGTGCTTATACGTGTCCCGAGAACGCACGCACGTTTCACGAACCCGTGTGTATGTGTGCAAGAAGTTCTTGACAGTTCTTGAACAAGGGCATTATCACTGTGATCAGTGAGTACCAGCAGCTGCTCATGATTGTTATAGGATCCGGTCGTGATCGTGGTGACGAAGGGTCCATGTGTAGTGAAGTATGTCGTATAGTAGAGCTGTTGGAATTTGTGCATGCCTCGGTCATTTCGTCGACAAACTGTCTGTCGACAGAGCCGGCGACATGCCGGAACCTGAAGCCACCCTTCGCGTTGGTGAGGTATAGGCCATCGAGGCTCGTAGGCCTGGATAGTGCTACGTAGACCACCATCAGTGGATGGTGTTTGTCGTATTCGTAGACTACCTGGGCGTATGTGGCCTTCGTAGCCTAGTCTACAAAGCGGCTGTCAATCAATCTGGCATCACCCTCGGTCAGCATGAGGCCATCGCGCAGCCTCGTAAGAAATTAAGAGGACACTGTGTCGTTCTGGTGGACGAAGTGACTTTACGGTGCGGTCATGTGGATATCATATGTAACTTTCGTTAAATATTCCTCCGGGGTAGAGCAATGCTTCAATATAGCTTGCTAAATCATAGGAATACAAACGTAATGTTTATTAGACTGCTATAAAAGCAGAGCCAACACTGGAACTACAGACGTTAATCTCATATGACGCCTGTATCGTAGGGGTACACATCGTAGGAGTATCATGAAGTGTTTATTGCTTTTTTGTAAAACTAGATAGCCAGCACCACAACCACAATTCACGTTGCACCGATATTACGCCTGCGTAGGCTGTTTTTCCAAACCAGTTTATAGACCTGGCGTGGCTCAGTGGCAGAATACCTGATTGCCACGTAAAATTCTTGGGTTCGATTCCTCCTGGGATCCTAATTTTCATTCTTTCCATTCGTTGAGTCGACGCTGCCGATGTTGGTTTTCCTTAACGCTCTAGCATTTAAGTTATCAATATCTCTTCTCGCCGTTCCTGGGTAGACATAAACTGTCAATCACGTGTGGCGCGTACCCGTACACCACGGCCCGTGGTAAACGGGTATGTGCCCCACGTGTCTAGTGGAAAGGGTTTGACGACGTACGCGACAAGATTTTAGCGTTGTTCATGTCATGACCCGGCAATCATATTCGTCAACTCCTCTTACACTCCCATGCAAATTTTGGTCTACACCAAGTTAAGGAGGCCATCATGAGAGCACCCAGACGTAGGCGGCTAGATAGATAGATACGTAGATAGAAACGCTCAAAGTGCCAGAGGTTCGCTAAGAAATGCTTCGCATTTAAAAAATGCGCCAGATGTCTCATTTTACGCCAATCTGCGGGGCAAAGCGAGACGCTCCGTGGGGCGAAACGAGACGGTGTGAAAAAATTTCATCCCTTCAGTTCTTACACTACAGCACAAGAAATTCACTCCGTGGGCCCTCACGCAGTCTTCATGAGCATAGTCTTTGCACTCCACGTATTTAATCAATACAGAACCCGGCGCTGTGTTACTCCAAAACTCCTGAACAACGTTCAGTTCATTTTTCTAGTCGTTTTCCTCCCAGGAAGCTCTAGATGATGTCCTGGTGCACGTCCGCACCATCCTAAACAAAAGAATATTATATAATGACCGCAAGTAAATTTTTCACTTAATAAGACATTCTCTAAGGCAATTCAATGCCTTTTTGTCGCATTTTGCCCCTCTCACATGCCCAAATTTTAAAAAATTTCACCTTTGGCTCATGGCACCAAATGAACTAAACTTTTGGGGGCATGTAGCTAACAACATAAATACTTGCGGTGTTGGACTGACGTCGGAGTAGCTTCATGCACGCATCAGAAAATTTGGACGAGCAGAATTTCGCCCTTTTTCGGTGGGTCACGAACACACTGGCATTGCTGACATCAGCCGCGCAATTTTTCCCGCGTGAACGCTGTGAGCGATCATCAACTTTTACACAAAAGCGTTAAAAACTACCGGCACCTATCGCTGAAATAGAGAAACAAAGAAAAGGTACTTTTTGTATTAGCTATACAGGGCGGCAAAGTGAAAATGTCGCGTTTTGCCCCGCGTCTCATTTTGCCCCGCCTTACCCTAATATTGCGCGGAAGAATTCTAGAATCGCGCCAGGCGTCAAAATATCTGAATTGAGCAAAGAGAGGGTGGTTTAAAGGGAGACTAAAGGCAAATAAAAATTTATGTCACAGTGAAAGGTCAATGTTTGAGAACGTCTAAAACGTCAATATTATCAATAGCAGTGATCTAGTAATCGAAAAATTAAGGTAAATGTAGGACACTGTGTGCGCCACCAGTGGGACGTTTTGGAACGAGCCCGATGGCGTCAAGAGTCCCGAGTACAAATTATTACTAGTATTCGAGCTACTCATGATGAAAAAGAACATTCCGAAATTTGCAAGACGTTGTGCAACACGGGTTGTGCAAAAATTCCGTTTTCGCCGGGCTGCGCTCCCCTCGCGCGGTCGCGTCTCAGTGGTAGTTTCGTTATCGCGTACTGCTGCGTGTGCCTTGCACGCTCATGAAAGTCCCTCTAGCGGACACTCCGACAAAAGGCCGTGGCCATGTGATGTTGTGTAATGTGCCCTTGAGAGCAGAAACCACGGCGTTGGCTGCCGGGCAGTAAAGACGGGCAATGTTGTGCAAGGCAAATGCTACGTTAGGTCCATTCAGGCGCGTGATTTGAAATGCGTTAACGCTTTGCGGACCACCGAAACGTGATTTTCATTCAAAATAAGCATTTCCTTGGCACGAAACAAGCACTGTGAGGTTCCTGGAACGCTATTTCAACAATCAACGTCGACTTAACGTTTGCCTTTAGTGTCTCTTAAAGCTGCCGAATCATTACAAAGTGTACGGGTGCGCGTGGCACCTAACTGACGCGTAGTGAGTACTTCGCAAATTAGCAAATGGAGGAATAATGGCGTAGTGGGCGCTACGCAACTGTACTTGCAGTAGACATTCTAGGATAGTCCGAAACAGCCAATGTTACGCGCATGAACGTTCCTCTCCATGCGACACGGTTGAAAACAGTGCGCACGGGGCCCGATTATGCTGTCGTCTTGTACTCTTGAAGGCGAAGTTATGCTCGCTTCACTACGTGTGTTGTTTTGTACAACGTAACTAGAAGCATTGGCGCGTCATTTTATCGATGCAGAAACATATTTCGTGTTTCCGTGAGTGTAATGAGCTTGAAGTGCATGATTTTCGCAGCACCCTAAGCAAGCAACATATCGTGTACGAAGTCGCTTACAGGTAGAAGCCACTGCATTTGCAGCACAGAAATCTAGTAATGAAATGGGAAATTTTTATGGTTAATTTTAATCTGAACACTAACATATGTATATTTCAAAGTCTTTGAATGTCCACATATACCTCATTACTAGTACCCTACTTTGCTGAATTCCAGTAGTTGAGCAGCCATCTTGATCTATTCGGATTCTCCATAAAGAGCGATCTACAACACCTGTCCTTTTATTGTATATCTGAACGGCTTCGTATGGCCCTGTTGTGGAAATCATTGTTTTATATGCTCCGCAAAACTGCTGCACGCTTTCCTCTTGTACCATGCTAAAGGTGTCAGTGCTATATCGAGTGGGCCCGACGTGTTGGGAGCTTTGTTTAGCAGATGCGAGAAACGAGCATATCGACAGGTTGGTAGAAAAGAGTAGACTCAGGTAAATTTACAAGTAAACAATCATAAAACAGTTCTCGCAGAGTGTGCCGAGAAATGCCCTTGAGTGCTGGGGCCGTTGCCTCACTACTGTGGGAGAGAGACAAAAGAGAGACGGACTGTCGCTAGAAACCTCATCTGGATCAGAGCCACACGAAGGCCAGGTACTCAGTCTGTCAGTTCCAAAATGAAAATACGCCAATTCAAGAAGTTTTGGCCCGTCTTCGTGACCAACATGAACGTCATACTGTAAAGGGCCCTTTTAATTAAGAAAGTAGAAAAAGTCACAACAAGAAACTCCCGGAAAACGTGCACATGTACACACTCATTGTTATCTTGCCAGCGCGACAAATCACTATAACTCAGCATCTACCTGACCGATTTCAAAACTTTTTGCTGCAGTCGATTCGTGAGGCAGTAACGAAGCACATTCTGCACGTGGTTTGCTGTGCGCGCAGGACGAATCTGTCATCTCCTCCCCTCAGGCAGAGTCGGCCAAGCGCCAGCAAACGAAGTTTGCTGGCGCTTGGCCAACAACAACAACCTTGTTGTTGTTGTTGTTCAGAGGTTCCCCTTACGCCAACCTGTTCTGGCTGAGCCTGGACGAACGACAGTGACGCAACAACAACCGCATGCACATTTTATTAACTTTTCTGTAATATTATTCACGGAAAAGATGGCACGTCAGCCAATGTTCTAGCCGGCTAAGCCATCCATGAACATGGTCGTGGTATTAAACAAACAATAACAAGACCAGCTAAACAGAATAAAGCAATAGACAATAACCCAAAGTAATCACGACATATATGTACACATACGACGTCCAGCGCACAAATATTGCGCAGAGTCTAAGGGCATATCCAATGCATACAGGGTGGTCACGCATTCGTTCGCGTAAGCACACGCTCACGTCGCGGTTGCCTTTAATCGACGCTCCTACCCCGATGTGGGCGAGTTCTTCGAAGCAGACGCACACCGCAGGAGCCGCTCACGGAATCACCTTGACTTTCGCCGACATCCAGCCTTCTCCTCTTCACCCTAATTAAGTGCAAAACAAAAACCACACGACCGATTAGTAAACCGACATGCCCAGGTAAGTGTGAGAAATTTAAGCTTAGTTGAACTTAACGTCCTTAAAAATGTGATTAAAGAATCGACACCAGCATTTCTCGTCCACTACCTTTGTCTTTCCTGCTCGGAATATTCACGTAGCACTACTACGTAACACAAGCTTGCACTGGTGTGCGTTCAAGGCTCACACAACGAACTGCTATCATTACGTCGCGGCTTCAATTCTGGCGTCGTATGCTCCTAAATGGTCTACTAGACGCTACGAACCAACGAGTTCTTCGACTTAAAACCTTCTAGTACTATTTACCTGAACGAATAGTAAACGTCACGTTGTGATGAATTAGGCGCGAAATACTAATGCAGTCAGACTGGAGAAAGAACACAGTTGTTTTCGTTGGTTCTCTGTTGCCAATGCATCACGACATGGAGCTACACCAACTCACCCTAGCGTCTACGCTACTTCCGCACACTGCATATTGTTGGTAACTGCCCAAGCAACGACATTAGTGCGAGCATTCACTGACAGTTACGGAACTGAAGGTATAATTTTTGCGCCCAGTATTCTCCTACGGCGGTAATAGAATGTACACGGCAGAAGTTTTATTCAGTATGCATCATTCATTAGGAGTTTCAATGTGCAAACTAATGAGCACACGCTTTCGCAATTGAACAATTCAAAAGCGAAACCACACGGAAGCCACACACATTATTGGTTCTCAATAGATAATATACACCTCGGTGAATGTATTTACGCACCACCATTTGATGGTCCTTGAACTCTGCTGCTCTTGGTCCACCGGTACTGCAATGGTTGAGCATCTCGATTTCGGGGAGAACGCAACTCGCTGACAAGCACGCTCGGTCGTGCAAAACACTTGATCGACAGAACCCCAAAGTACCAGATGGAGAAGACGCCAAGTACGCTGGCATGGGTCACCGAGCCGCTGCGAAGCATTGTCGAAACAGCTGAACCCCTGGGCATCGCAGGACACGATGCGAATTCTGCTACTCTCCGGATCCTGCGAAGGAGACGAGCACCCATATTTCTACAGTGGAAAGATAAAACCACACCATTGCTTCTATAAAGAGAAATCATGCTACACAGTGGCTTAATAAAACTCCTTGGAATTTCAAAGCCAAAAATCTTGCATTACAGGACTCATCTGCGATAACAGTCATGTTGAAAATTACTACATTGAGCTCTTTTACTGCAGGAAATTGCTTAATCGGGAATGGCTAAGTGATCAGGTAAGGGAGCTTGAGATGTGTTTGAGCAACACATACTCCTCCTTCAGGAAATGCTTAATTCAGCAAACGCTCGTAATTGCCATGGGTTCTTCCATTCTATGACTACCGGCAATTTGGGAACGGAAGTCATTACACAGAAGGCCCTGGCTTACTTTGCGCCCACATCAAATATTTTCGTTCGTTACGTAGACGACTGCTTCAGCATTATAAAAGTGTAAGACGCAACATGTCTCCTGAATCTTCTCAACACCATAGAAACAGCCATGCAGTTCACTGCAGAATACAAGTTGGAGAACATCCTTTCCATCCTCCACGTCTGCGTGAGTGAAGAGGAACAGACTCCCGTTCGGCGCCCGGAATGACTCATACCGGCTATTCATGCCATCAGGCTTGCCAGAAGCCTTCCGCTGTTTTATCTCTCGTTTTATCGAAAGCAGTCTCAAAGCAGGTCTTCTGGAGGGCGCGCCGGTGTTCCGTCCGTTTCAGGTATGAGCTAAGCTCTAAACCGCATGTTTACATAAGACATTCACAATCCACGCATGCCGTCCAAGAAACTGAAAAATCAGCTTGCTAACGTCGGGGATCCGATAAACAGCGAGAATTCCCCCCTTGTCGACAAAGTACCGTGTGCAGACTTCAGCTGCATCGGCGAAACTGGCAAGTTCACGAGAATATTGAAGGAGCGTCAGAGAGAAATCGGCAACAAGAAAGCATCGAACGTCCTCGCTGAGCATGCAGACATTCACGGTCACCGCATCGATTGGGATGACTCCAGTACAATAGCTAAGGAGAAAAATCTAGCAACTAGAATACTTCTAAAATTTTATTCAGTCGACGACACCGCCAACAGAAACAATGGAAATCTGCCCGCTAACGACACCAACTCGCTAAGTCATATTTTAGTATAAGAGACTTACGTCTTCTGCCTGCTTTAGCGTCAAGGAACCCGTACAAGCCCGTAAACGTCCCTCGTGCATTTTTGCCTTGACTTGGTTAGTCACCGCAACTTCATCATAATGTTACCTGACCAATCGAACTTTCGTCGAACTCTTCACTACATATTCTACCTGTCAAGATTTCACATATTAACAATGGATGGAAAGAGTCCATTAAGGTCCTTCGGAGCGCGCTGTATCAGATGTCGCAGATGTCGGGAAATAACACGGGGCTTCAACTGGACTCACCGGCGGAATGGATTGCATGTCAACGCAACAAGCAGTGCACAGTTTGGCAATGTACTGCAGGATAAGATTGGCAATGCATGGTTTGGTATATTGGGCATTTTTAGGCCCACCCAAAAATGACTGGACGAATTTTAATGTTGATAAGTCTAGTTGGAATCTGGTTATAATTGGCTTCGCCCCTGCCTACAATTCAGTGCGGACCTTCTCGACGCTACCCTGCCCCACTTCCACAATAGACGTGGCTAACGCCAACACTGACTTTGCACAATTCCAGCATTGAGTAGAACCATGTACGAAACTGACTACCCAATTCAAAGGTAGAGTTCACTCATGTTCAAAATAAACTTGGCCCACTCCAGACGTTTGAGTTATAGAATTGTTGGCGTTTTACGTTCCAAAGCCAGCATTTATGAAGGACGCCACTGTGGAGGGCTGCGAAAATTTCGACCTCCTGGAGTTGTTTACCATGCACCTAAATCGAAGTAAGGCGTTAAGAAAAACCGACATCAGCCGTGTTGACCAGACGAATGCAAATAAAAATTAGCGTCCCAGCAGGAATCGCACCCTAGAATTCTGCGTGGTAATCAGGTATTCTACCGTTTTGGAAAACTGCTTTGGAAAAAGACCCCATGCAGGCGTTGTTGCATTAACTTTATTCTGATTCAGAGAACACGCAGGCGTAATGTCGGTGCAACGTCAATTGTGGTTGTAGTGCTGCTTATCAAATTTTGTAATGAAACAACAAACATTACATATGTACTCCTATGATAGAGGCATCATGTCGGGTTAACGTCAGTTGAGGTTCCAGGGATGGCTTCGCTTTTATAGCAGCCTAATAAACATTACATTTGTATCTGATTTAGCAAGCTATATTCAATCGATACCCGACCGAACGTTACGTATGGCACTGTAATGTGCGTTTCGTTTCGATAATACTGACGTCTGTGCTCTAACGTGAGTGCTGACGTTACGTCCCACTATAAGCTACCCTGCGAACGCCAGTGCAGTCGACGTGCCTGGTAAGCCCACGATATGTGCACAACTACTACACCTACAACAACACGTTGGTCCACCTCGTAACACTTGGCTCAAAGCCAAAAAATGCAGCATAGACAACTACTCGCTGACTGCATCGCATAAAACCGATTCCCACAAGGCATGGGATCTGCCGAATATTAACAATAAAACTAAAGCAGTGTTTCTGCACCTCGAAACAACATTGCTGAAATCGTGCTAATTGAGCTAATCGTGCTAATTGGCACACAAGTAAAGCGGGTACAATTATTCAAGACAGTGGAAATGTACTTTGCAAACGCGTGGCACGTTCCTAATTAGCCACATCAATTACGTCGCCTCTGCCCACAAGTGGACAAAGGTGGAAAAGACGAAACTCATGCGCAAAAGCATTAGACAAATCCTCAGCCTACCCCAAAACACGAGTATCTCCCGTCTCGACCAACTATGCACGCACAACGACATCGACGAAGTCATCGAGGCCGAGACTACAGCCCATGTGGTCCGCCTCTCCTCCTCCAAGGCAGACCGTCGACTTTTAAAAGAGGCCGGCATGTCCCCCACACCCCTACCTTGAACGCTCAGTAACCCCCCGAGTGATGTCTGAGATACCTACATGGTAACGCCATTCCCACGAAACGTCCACCAACAGCCCAACAAGGGCAGACGCCTGGCCCGGGCTCGCGCGATCCTCGACCGCACCGCCGCGAATCGCGACTGTACCGTACTCGTCGATGCGGCGCAATACGGTAACTCCCCCACCTTTGCACTCGCGGTAGTAGATGGCGACGGAGCCTTACGCTCAGCCGCCTCGGTTAGACTAGCAACGAGCGTCATAGCCGAGCAGGTCGCCATAGCTTTAGTGATGATTGATCCCTCGCACACCAGCGTCTTCACAGACTCCAGAGCCGCCATCCGGGCTTACGAAACCGCAGTATCGCGCGTGAAGCAACCCACATTTTACAAACACGCAAGCACATGGGCTGGCACTACCTCTCTTGGTTCCCTGCCCACATGAGCAAATACGTCCACTCATGACCGAGCGCGAAACCTCACCCACCGCGACCATCAATCAGCCACCGAAAAGCTGGGCCCATACATAGTTTAGTTTAACGACCCCTTACTCACCTTCCACGAAATCACCTCTCGCTATCGTAACAACAGAAGCCATTACCCCCTAGCACACACAAAGCTTGAACGCGCGCAAGCGGTAGCCTTTCGCATGCTACAAACGAGATCGTACCCATCACGTTGCCGACTCGGCCATTACAACTCAGACATTACTCCACAACGCCGAGATTGCACAGAAATTTTATTGTTCACTCTCGCACATGCTCTGGCAATGTCTAGCGTTGCCTAGGGGACCTCTCACCAGTTAGTCCGATTGGGAAGAGGCACTCAGGAGCTCCCAGCTCGACCATCAACTCAAGGCAGTCCAGAGGGCCCAAGAACTGGTGGAACGCCATCACGTTCCCGCCCCGACTCGGGCGTCGCCTACGGTAGCGGCTGCTAGGGTGTTCCTCGTGGATGCCCCGGCGGCTTAAACTCCTCAGGACCTGTCAATGAAGTTCTTGTTGACTGACGAAATGACCACGCAAACCATACGATTATTCTGAACTCTGAAAATGCGTCATATTTATCGCAATCGTCCTAAATCTATCAGCATGCTTCTTTAATGATACACTTTTTGCCAGCTTACAGGCTCGCGCTATTACGAAAGCACGTCTTTTGTGCAATATGTAAAGTGGTACACCTATTTCCCTCCATTGATCTTTTTGTAGGACACAATACTACTCAAGTTAGTCTAATGTGAACTTGTAGGCCATGACGGAACTACAAGCATGGCCTATATATTTTAACACTGAATAGCGACAAGCACTAGCCGGACTAAACGTTAACAAGACAAATACTACACGCATAGCCTAAGACTCAATTAGAGTTTGTAAAACAAGAGCTACAATTTTGCTACGAATGAAAGAAGGGGGAATTTTGCAGGGTTCGTTTTTCTTTGTTAGACACAACGTTGTGTTTAACACGAAATAAGAGCCCTTAAAAAGTCCCTTTCTTTCGTTCATTCGTAGCGGGATTAGAGCACTGCACGGGCCGATTTTTCCGGCCCGAAAACGCCATGCTCCGGCCCGCCGGAGCCCGGCCCGGTGTTCTTAAATGTGGCCCGTAGCCGGCCCGGGCCCGAAAGGTTTGGGCCCGGCCCGGCCCGGCCCCGTTTCAGCTAGTTATGCCTTGAGCATAAAGGAGGCACTGTCCAACCTTCGGTTAGTGTGAAGATACCTGCGCACACAAGATATTTTCTAGAGATTGTTTTGGGAACTTCTTTCAGTGTCACGACTTTTACTGGTACTGTGTATACTTTCCGTTAATTACGCCTGTAACACTCTTGCGAAATAATTGCAGGGTAATATAAAATATAATTGGAGTCATAGCTGCCTGTTTCATGTACGCACGCAGTGCTAACCACGCAATCTTATTTTTGCATTTCAAAGAACGACTACAAAATATAGCTCCATAAACTAAAAAACAAACATGGCAGACATTTTTAGTTTAACTTTTACATCAATTGCATACGAGCTAGGGCTGTTGAGTAAAAGTAGCAAGTCTGCAAACTTCATCTATTGCACAATGCAATGAAAAAAAAAACGTTCTCTAGCTGCTTCTGGTAGGAATACACCAGGCTGGGCAGCGTTACATAAATTAAAGCTGTCGTGTTGACTCCTCGGCAGGCAACTGCACCCGACGTACACAACGTTTTCGTGTTCAAAACAAGAACGTTCTTTGTCCCACCCTTCTTCCCCGAGTCACCGCCACCGCAGTGCCATAGATCTGTCAAAGCGAGGCACACCCGTTAGAGAGTGAGCCACCGTCCTCGCTGTTCTCTGAAGATGGCTGTCTCGTCGTCTTCGTGTGACCGCCTTTAATCTTTGAAAATGTTACGCCTTAAAGCGAGACCGGACTAAGGGCTTCCAAAACAACTGTCTATTAGAGCGCCGAAGTTATCCCCGTCGACGTGACGTGTCGGGTGTCCGAAGCGTGATTATACAGATACGTATGAGACCCAGGCCTAATACGGGCCTGGTTTAGGCCCGAGCCCGACCCGAGCACGAAGATCACGGGCCGGGCCGGGTAAGGGATTGGGTAAGGACCCGGGCCGGCCCGGGCCCGGGCAGTGCTCTAAGCGGGATTTTCGTTATGGCAGACTTTATGCCACGTTGTGTCTAACAAAGAAAAACGAGCCCTTAAAAATTCCCCTTCTTTTAGAGGTGTGCTAATAGTGAATTTTTAAACCAAATCGAATACGAATCGAATAGTGATGACACCGAATCGAATACTCTTGGAATAGTTTTCGAATTGTAAGACAACCATTTTCAAAACAATCCTACACTCCACAACATTTTAATTTAAACAAGTATTCAAAAACTTTCACCAAAGAACATTACGGTTACTTTTAACCGACCCAAATGCCTCGTTTATGAATACTGAGATAAGCTCGTATACATCAGCGACCAGAGCCTTCGAAATATTTTGCAACTGTAGGTTTAAATACAGCAGTGACTACCGTAACCATGGTGTTACTTAGTCGATTGCTTCTAAATAAAATTGAGAAGGAACTAATAAATTTTTAACCGAACACGACGCATACAGCTAAATCTGTCATAAAACTGATAAATCTGACATTACAACATGAGCCTCTGCACTGAAAGCATCAGTGTTGAAAGCGGCATCTGCAAGAATAATTTACGCAAACAATTTACGCGTCTGTTGTCTATAGTGAAGTGGAACGCAGCCGTAGTCCCCACCGTCAGTTATTACAAGACGAAGACAGCAACCGATTAATGCAATGCAGCGTAGTAAAAATTGAGTAGGAGTGGAGTTTTAAGAAGAAAAAAACACCTTCATCCGGTATTCAATTTAGCACAGGTAGTCTCGTAAAATGTCGGGCTGCGTGCATATTGGTAATTCAGTGATTAAAGACGAAAAATGACCTTCGGCTGTTCCAGAGTTTAACCCTTTGCGGTCCAAAACCTTTACCCCCTTTCCGGCTCTAGCGGTCCGAAACTATTTCGCCAGTTTCTGGCGCCGCGAATAAAAACACAAGCTGTGGAAGAGAAACGCACAGGATATTTATTTTTGCTCCTGCATTCTGCAGGCAACTCTTTTAGTGATATTTGGGCAACGTATGATACCGCTCAAAGCATTCCCCTGTGTGCAGGCCAGGGTTATTACTGCAGGTTTCCACCGCCGCCGTCGTCGTCTTCGTCACTCACTTCTGTCGAATCACTGTCATCACTGTCTGGTGGAGGCACGTAATTCTCTTCCTCACTAAAGTCATCCTCGCTTTCGCTAAAAGCACCGCCGTAAAACGCACGCGGTGAAAACGTGGCCATGCTTCTCAGCGAACCGCGCGCGCGAGTGGGTACGCTCTAGGCCCCGTGCTGATCATAGTGCTGCACCCTAGTGTCAAAAAAGTAAAACCTCAACAAACAAAGCTCACTTATTCCTCAAGAGATGGCCCTTCATGTATACAAAAAATGCGCGCGACTCGCGGTGAGAAAACAGCAAAATTTAAACCACGAACACCCTTGTCGGGCGGGGCCCGACAGCGGACCGCTACGGCCGTGTTGCGTTGTCGGGCGCTGCCCGACAACGGACCGCAAAGGGTTAATTGTGTTCCGGTTCTCCCATCGGTGCTGATTATTCGAAAACTATTCGAAAAAAATCGCGAAGCTTGCACTAAGCCGCGCAAAGCTTGAAAGAGCTACACTGGACATTTCTGAAGAGTTGTGGGAAGACGTGAGGCGTTCGTTTTTCCACATATTTTATTGATGCTTGCTCTCCGATGGGCAACCACAGATGCTGTCTTCTTGCGGGCCTCCTCTTCTCTCGCACTAGGCTCGAATGTGCGGAGCAGCTGAGGCGCAACTTCGTCGTTTTCTCCGAGACGCTGACGGCTCGCAATAGACTAATGTGGTTGCTTCAGGTTGCTGTTGGGCCTTAGCTAGGTGATGCAGGTTGTTTCAAGGTCGTTGCTAGGCTTCTGTTAGGTGATGCTAGGTTATTTCTGCGCTGATTCTCAGCGCAGAGAGTTTCGAGTTAAACCACAGACGGTCACGGACGACATGGATGTCCGAACTCGAGAGACAGAAACTGGCGCCGAAACCAAGCGTTCGCCCCTTTCACATATCTTCGGGCACGTCATCGTTGGTGTAGGCCTTCCATCGCTTCGCGGTCTTCCCGCAGCCGCCGCTGCCTTTCCCGTTACCTGGTATTCTCTCGTTGTACGTACTCAGGATCTTCGGCTCGCCGTCGTCGCTTCGCAGCCATTTTTTGTTGGGCTAACTGTTGCCTTCTTCATTTTTAGTGGACCAGTGGTGAGTAGTGGGATTTGCCCAATTTCTGCGGCACATACCCGTTCATGGTGACGATAGTTCATGGTGACGATAGTCGGACAGGGAACGATTTGCTAAACAGCTTCGCGGTTAAAACAAGTGGTATTTCGAATGTCTGCTATTCGATTCGAGTACGGAATCGAATAGAATGCTATTCGAAATTTTCGAATATTCGTACACCCCTACCTTCTTTCGTTCATTCGTAGCGGGGGTCTCGTCCTGGCATACTTGATGCCTGCAGGTAGTATCTGCCAGCTCGTAAAAAGATCACGCCCTACGTGATGTCAGCAGGCAAAAGATCTCATTCATGATTACACCAACATTTGTACATTAACTGTAATAACATACGAAGTGCCGTGTGCGTATACTGCTTACGTGTTTAATACGTACATGTATGTGTCGAAATGTTTGATGTAAAATGCACTGTAGCACTTTGTTGTATTTCGGAACAAGTTAACCGCAGAGTGCCGTTTCATGCGTATTCAGGGTGTTTCAGAAAAAAGCACGAAGTATTAAAAATATTAAGCTTAGGTGCTACGCGTCTCCAATTAGCGCAGTATTGTTCTGAGCCATGTCCTGGAATTCGGGACATCGAAAACTAGCGCCATCTGTTGAGTTGGCGGCTGAGTGGCAGCGTCATTGAATGGGAAACGACTTTTAAACATTTACTGTAGCGCAACGCCTGGAGTAGCATGTCAGGCGAATAGCCAGGCAAACATCTCCAGTTTTTCATTAAAACATTTCTCTCTCTCTCAATATACGCTTAAATCACTTCGTCCATATAATCTGGGAGTCCATGTCACAGTGCGAGAAGTTTTGCTTTATTCCCATAAACTTCCTGGGTTCGAGAACCACTTTAATGTGCTATGTGAAACTCCATGGGAGAGAATTTAAAGATTTATATAAAAACAATGCGCCCTCATCTGCTTAAATCACTGAAGTGACCCAATCTCCGATTATTCAATCTTCGAACCTGTGAAGTTTGGCTGATGTTGGCGAAGTTTGTGAGGTTTGACGGGAAGTTTTATGAAAAGGTGCACTGCAACGAAACCACCTTATAGGGGTGCATGCGCTTCATAGTGTTTTCGGTGGCCCCAAAACACATGAAAATGTCAGTGTTTTTATACAAGTTTGTTTTTCTTGAGGCTGCTCAAGATATAGAGGATACGAATACTGTGTAGGTCTTCAGTTGATATTTAGCAATGAGAAACCGTAGGTTAATTACAGCAGATCAAAAACGAGAATAGCTGCTCGTCATTCAAAGCAAGTAAGAATTACCAAGAGACATTGATACGCATGCGAATCTTCCTCTATTGAGTATATGTAATCAAAGGTAGTAATGAATTTAACAATTTCTTTAAAACTTATTGGTGAAAGCGGTCTGTATAGAAGGACATGTATAATATATATATTTACAGATAGCACTGCAATGTACACCATTGATACTAGATGGCTATCGCATGTAACTAGCAGTAGTTACTGTTATAGCTAATTTCCAATCAAAGGTATAAAAGATATGGTAATCTTACTCTGGAATTATTAATACTTACACTTAGTGTTAAATAAAAAAGGGGTAATTAAGAATCAACTAATCGGATGATCACATGGAGTGGAGACGAAGAGGATGAAAGATTAGGGGTCTTTTAGATTATTTAGATATACGAATCTTACGTTGCTAATTCGTAATTGGGGGTCTTTTAGCTTAATTATTACGGAGAATTAATTTGGCAATGACCCGCAAGAGGTCACAATGACTGATGATTACTCAGCAACATTATGCACATTTGCACCCTGACGATATAAGTCATCACTTGTAATATTGAAATGGCCAATTTTAAGCTCATAATAGAAGGCTTTCAGTATAGCAGCATACGTACATGAAATATATACGGTATTCAATGTATGAAATTGCGATCAGAGATAGATAGTAACAGGCAATTATCTTTAGTGGTAGTGATCGATGATTAGTAGTCAGGGATGATTTTTGCGGAAAATCTATGGAACCGAGTAATTAAAGGTGTCAAATAAAATTTTATGCAAGAGAAACATATTTTATTGTTTATTAGTGATCGTTGTAGGCAATTATCAAGTGTGGGTAGATGATCAAAGAATTACCAGGACGATATCATTGTAATGCATCAAACGAAATCATAGAGGGAGAGGCTGATTACTTTTAGAATGTTTTGCTAATTGGCAATTAGGGGCTCTGCAGCACAATTAAAATATTTATTCTTATAGCAGAGCTGTTATGCCCACCCTTTGTCAGACTAGCGATGTCGACAAACAGTCATCATCATGCCGGCACGCTAAGCATAGCTGTGCCTAGCTAAGCCAAGTGAATTGTAGCCAACCCTAATTAAGCCTAGTTGAACAGGGCAACACCTAATTAGCCAAGCGTAATTACGTCAAAGGCTAATTAGCCATAATAAAGGGACACTGAAGCACTTTTGCAAAAAAAAACGAGGTTGTCGTGCCATGTTAAGTAATTTCGTGCGGCAAACTCGAAAATCAAGTCTGAAATTTGCACAGACCAACGCAATTTATTTTGCCGAAAACGAGCAACAGGCGCCTCGGGCGGCATTGCGAGTCTCACCGCCGCCTGTGATTGGTAGGAGCTCCATGACATCATCGACGGTATCGTGAAGACAGCTGACAGCGCATTCCAGCAGACGATGCCGTGTTTTTCTTTTCTTTTTTTGTTGAAATCGGCGTGTAGTTGCTGTTGTAGCGAAATCTGGCAGTCGTAACGAGTTCACTGTACATCCGTACATGTTCCAGCCGGTCGCCACTGTAATGGCTCATTCACACTGGGGAATCCGCCGGCCACAGCGACCGGAATGCTCCTGTCGCCGAAACAGTGTCGTTCGCACTGCACGCGCACCGCGCCGCCGGATTAAAGTCCCTGGATATTTTTGGGAAAGTACCGTCGTTCTTTTAACCGAGCCGCCACGCCGAGCACCCTCCTTACCCGCCTTCCACCTCCCCGCTTCGCGGGCCGTCGTCTGGGATACGCGCGCGTTATCTGCGTGCCATAGCGTTCTTGATAGGAAAGTGGCGCGAGCCGGGTTATAGGGCCGGCGCTCGCACGGTGGGCGTTTGGGAGAGGATATAGATACGGTTTGGACACTTGGGAGAGGAGGGTTGGACACTTGGGAAAGGATATGGAGGAGAGTGTCGCTACTTTCTATATATCAAGGGACTTTACGCCGGATAGCCATATTGCGCCATCTGTCGAGTAAGCCATCAACCACGGGTGAGCGCGGCATGGATTCGCAGTTGCCCGGATGTTCTCATGATGATGTCGCGGCTCGCAACTACGCCGTGCAATTTTGCGGGTCTTTAGCGCTGCTATAAACGGCCATGCTCGTTTCAACGCTCTTTGCGACTAGGGCGTGCAAGGCAGCTACATCGCAATGCTTGAACTGGTGCTAGCTGCATCAGAAACAAAGCAACATAGACAGCAGTACTCCTACATACCAGTCTGTCCAAGCTCGTTGCCAATTTTATTCCACAAGTTGTCCTTCAGTAAACTGTCCTTTGCTTCGGGTGGCGTTTGTCGTAATGGACGAGGTAATTCCGCACCATTTCGACTAGCAATTCCGCTATGTGGATGTTTTTCGACTGCGACGGAACGAGCGTGTCGGACTTGGCCGCCATGTTTTCAAGTTCCACGGCGAGCGGATCCGGCGGCGGTTGCCGCAAAAATCGGTCCGCGAGCGATCGGCGCGGAGAAGGCCGATTCGGCGAATCTCGCCGCCGCCGAGCCGGATTCTGCGGCTCTCCGGTGGCCGGAATGCTCAGTGTAAACGAGCCATAATGGCTCATTCACACTGGGGAATCCGCCGGCCACAGCGACCGGAATTCGTGCGCCGCCGAAATTCCACATTGTTCACACCACTTAGCAACCGCACCGCCGAAACTAGGGCGTCTAGTTGTCATCGTCCCTTCGCGCGAAGGAACGCTGGCACTGACGCGCTCGGCGTTGTGTACGCGTTTCGTTATGGCGAAGCGCATAAACAGGAGCAGGGTCGTCGAACTGCTGGGCCTGCTGCAAAGCAACTTTCTGGCGATGTCTGACGAGGATAAAGATGCATTCGCCGAACAAAAGAAACGACGCAAGCAGTTGTGGTTGGTTCGTCCTGATTTGCAAGACGCGAGAAGCTTGGTCGAGCCGAGGTAATGCTGCCCGTTTTGCGAGATCGCGATGATGTATTGCAAAGATGCTAATCGTGACAACACTTGGTAGTTGTCGAGAGCTACAGGATGATTACGAAAGACTTCGCTGTTGCTGCGGGCTTCGACGACTCCGATATCACAAGCGCGTCGCCATTTTTCGAATGTTCGACTCGCGTTCCAATTGGTTCGCGGTGAGGGAATCCGGCGGCAGCTGCCGCAAAAATCGGTCCGGGACCGATCGGCGCGGAATGGGCTTTTCCGGCGGATCTCGCTGCCGCCGAAGCGGATTCCGCGCGCTCTCGCCGCCGAATGTCTCAGTGTGAACGCGCCATAAGAGCGACGAGCGAAGATGCTGCCAGCGCCGATAATGCGGCAAAAGAAAGCGTGTCCCAACCGGTAACCTTCACCCGCGTGGGAAACATGGACTGGGACGTGCAAGGTGCACGTTAGTGCTTAATTTCACGTTCAGCCCTGTATATTAAATCCGATAAGGAAAAACAGCATTGGCACTAGCTTTTAGCCGCGTATTGGCAGGGTCCGTGCTGCGCGCGCACATCGTGCGACAACATCAGCTGTTCATGAATTTCACTGCTCGAAGTGCAGCGTTGTGGACGCAATCAATATCGCACTTCGCAGCGGGCAAGAAGCATGTGATGAGTCAGTGTGCTATCGCGAGAGAAAAAAAGCACACGAGAGCCGCTCTTTGCCGCAGTGGTGACATGTGCTCCGAACTGCGCTGCAATCTTGCGCAGTGGCGTAGCCAGGGTAGGGGGGGGGGGCACACCGAGCCCGTGCCCCCCCCCCCTCCGAATATTTTTTTTTTGCCACAGCATACAGAGCACAAAATGACACTCGACCACATCTTCCTGCCCGGCTCCCACTTCAGATCAAGGAGTTGCCCCCCCCCCCCCTGAAAAAACGCCAGGCCTGCGCGGAAAGCGCAGCACAGTCACAGCGAAAGCTGGAAGAGCGGCATTTCTAGAGCCCGTTATAAACTCTCCTGTGGCTACTAATACAGGTACATTAGCAACGTACCCACTACGCAACAAAGCGTAATTTTTGGGAAGTTGGGAAGCACCCAGCACGACATTATTCGTTGTTCTGCGGAGAAGCGAGGTACCATATGTAAGCGATTATATGCAGTTTGTTGATGCGGCGGTTGATGACGATGAATAATTATGGTTGCGCCCTTTGTAATGGGTTGGAAGCTTTAAACGCCCCACTAGTTACGTAATGCATATTGTGTGACGCCCGGTCGTTATTTAACTGTCCCACCATGCTTTATAACACACTTTAACCGGAGAAACGTAGAGCGAGAGAGAGAGAGAATTGACTTTATTGAGACCCTGAGGAAATAGATCATGGGAGCCTTATGGGCTTCCTTGGCAACCAACAGAAGTGCACTTGCGAGGAACCCACTACGCTATAAATCATTGTAACTTTTGAGAAGTAGGGCAGTAGGCACTGTGCCATTTTTCGTGATTCTACAGACAGCCGTGGTACCTGCTAAACGCATGTAAGGCATTATGCGCACTTTGTTGACGCTGTGCGTGATGAGGATGAAGAATTATGGCAGAGCTCTTTGTAATGCACTCACAGCTGCAAGAGAGTGCTAGCAACTCTCTTTGCGAGAGTAAACGCTTGTCCCATATTTCACTCCCTTTTCAGGAGTGCTGGGAACTCTCTGCTGCACAGAGTAGGCATGCTCTCTCGGCAGAGTTCTGGTACTCTGGCTGAACCAGAGTGAACAAGCTCCCTCGCCAGAGTAAAGTCACGCTTTTGAAATGGAGTACATAGACTCTCGGCTGGAATTGCGCTACTCCCTCGCAGAGTTTTACAATGCTGGTTGGGCTAGAGTGCATGAACTCCCTCCAAGAGTAGAATCACTCTTGCTGCTAGGACTAACGTTTAAAAGAAAAGGAAAAAAAAAAGAAATCCTTCGTACGTTTTCTACAATATAACAGTGAACCTGGCTGAAATGCCTCAAGCTTACTTCACACATACACAGAACTCACACCCGCACACTCATTCATACACAACACAGCAACAATGAACATATGCACTACTGGCGCTGCACACAACCATACACCCGGTAACCGGTATATATATCCATGATGTCTGGCCCCCCTTCCAGTGCCAGTGGCAACAGCTCTGCTGTGCGTATTTACACAGCAAATATACATGGAACACGTGTAAATATCTAATGATCTATTGTGATACTGTTGGCACATCGATCTTTTACTATAAAACAGCATAATATTCAACACTGTTTTCATTCGTAAATTCCAAATATCAGCTGGGACTCTATAATATCGGCTCAATGCCGTACAGCCGCTCATGCCCAAATCTGAGAGTTGTAGTCACGCGCTTACAAATACACTGGCGGCGATCTTTTACCAGGGCTGGCTGATGAATACTTTACGACGTTACGATCTGGCGTCCGCTTGGACATGCGGTGCCGCGGCAGGCGCGGCACGTACGCCAGAAAATCAACGACGGTCAACATCACCACAATGCAAGCGCATCTCTGGCGATTCTCGCACTTTCGCTCAACCTCGGTTGCATTTTAATGCATTCAAAGCTTTCGACGATAAAATGCGCATTCTTCAACCTTCGTGAGCCACTTGCGCCGAGATCGGTCGCACTCAATATGACCCGTACGACTCCCAGCGAAGGTAGGCCTAGCGCACCTGCCGAGTCCGTGTGTACATGCTGTCGGCGCTTCTGGGTTTAAGGATACGCAATTCCGACGTGTAAATCTGAGTGTACAGTAGAGCTTTAGTATCGGTTAACCTGAATGAACCATTTTTTCTTGCGTACGGTGTTCGTACAAGAAGCGATGGGCATCGTTACGACGCCGCTTTCAGCAAACGCACCCCGGCAGCCACCGAAAGCCGCCGGGCGCACTCGCCGGCACTTCGCAGACACAGACTTGTCAATTAGTACGCCTTGTTGAACTAACATGATGGCATACTTTCTTGCACGTTCAATTTGGTGTTTGGCGATCGGTTATGTATGTAGTTGCACCTATCGATTCACATGCAAATCAGTACATTGACACGGGCGCTGTGCGGGTGTATCGTCGATAGCGCGAGAAAATACAGGTTATTGAATGTCATTCGTAGTCGTCAGCTGTTTTGTGTGTTATGAAGACGCTAATTTTATTTGAAAAGGAAGATCGCGTCTATCTTCAGTATGCAACCCGTAAAGATGAAGCCGAGCGGTGAACTCTGTCTTGACTAGTCTTTTTACGGCAAGAGTGCTGCGTTGGGGCGTAGTGGTAGAGACCTCGGCCTGAGAATCTTATGGTGGCAGGTTCGATTCCTCCTGCCGGACGTTTTTTTTTTTTTTTTTTTTTTTTCTCCTCACGACTCTTCTTTTATTGCAATAATGCTTTAGTGTCTACCTTATTCCAGTGGCAATTAGTTTGTGTCGTAAACTAAGTTGGCGATGCGTTAGAATTTGCCGATGTTCGAGGCTTCGAAGCATGCCTCTGTTGGCGTTTCAGAAACCAAAGGTTTACGATCACAAACACTTTCTTTTGTTATTACTGAAAGCTATCCTATTAACTTGCACAATAAAGTGACATCTGTGGCGTCTACGCTCGGGGGATTATGGTTAAGAGACAGTTATATATCGCTGTGCGGCGTCGGCCTAGCGCTAGTTTGTACTCCGTCTGCTTAGGAGGGAGTTCCCGACCCTGTTCACGCTACGTCGGGGAGGGAGTTCCGTGGATTGGGAACTCTATCTGAGTAGCAGAGAGTTCGCGGTCTCTTTTACTCTGCCTTCAAGGAAAGAGCAAGTTCCGCGGCTAACTCTCCACTACTCCCCCACGGCGTTAAAGAACTCTGGCGAGAGTAACACAGTCGCTCTACCCTCGCAGTACTCCCTCTACATCTGTGAGTGTGGGTTGGAAGCATTCAACAACCTACTCGTTGCGCAATTCGCATTGTGTGACGCCTGGTTACAGAATCCGCGTTGTGCGACGCTTGGTGCTTATTCTACTCTTTTACCACGCTATATTGCATATGCTAATGTGGTTCCTTCCCGACATGAAGCCTGTATAGGACCTTTTTGCGAAGCAGTTTCAAGCACCGGCATGGCTCAGAGGTTGAATACTGGGCTCCCACGCAGAGGGCCCAGGTTCGAACCTCGTTCCATCCTGGAATTTTTTCTTATTTAGTTATTTTCTTATTTCGAGCGATACTGGTTACGGACACCGGCGGCGGCGGCGGCGGCAGCGGCGGACAACTACGGCACCAAAAACGGCCGGTGAAATGGTCTCATAACAGCTTTCGCTGTAAAACAATTTCTGCCTACGCTCCTGATCTTGCGCATGGATAGTTTGGCTCATATATTGCAGTTCTGTTTACAATGTCATCACTTTTTCGGAATTCTGGCCAGTACTGCAATGGTGGTGTTTTGAAATGCAAACGGTATATTTGCTGCGTCATAAGTATGCGACTGTCGTGTAGAGTACCCGATTTCGAGATGTCATCGTAAGACATATCAAAGCGTTTAACACGGAAGCACCTTACGTCCTGGGCGAGGGCCCCCTCAGGTGCGGGAACACAGAAGGAACCGCGTCGCTGTTCACTCGCATAGACTTGATCGTCAATCCCAGCGACTGCATCAGAGACGGGCTTCGTACGTAGTCGCTGTCATGGAAGTGCTTAGAGCACAGCACACTTGCTCTCGTAGGTTTGAAGTCTTTTCTTTTAACTCCAGTGACCCATTTTGCAGCCATCTTCTGATCCCGGGGAAACTTATAAAAAATTGACCTCATCGAGACCGAAAGTGTTGCAGCAGCCATATGCCGCGCAGTACTGTGGCATCGCGAGTCCGTTTCAACCCCCGACAAACACAACTAGTGAATGTCGGACAGCAAAAATCTCTAATCGAAACAAGAGAACGGTGCAGCGGCAAGAAATCGCTGCGAATTGGCACAACTGATGATTCGCTAGGCAGCAGGTCGCAGCAGGAACAAGGACCAAACCGAAGCAAACAGGCGCAACGGCCCTGCTCGTTCCTGTCGATGACATCACCTCTCCACGTTTCTCTCTGCCGTCCTCCTCCCCTGCGATCCGCGCGCGCAGGGGGGCGTTCCCTCGGCCAAGTTTGCTCGCTTATAGCGCCGTTGTTTAGTCGAAAATCGGGAAAAACCTTCGCAGGCATGTTGTAAGAGGTCGCGATACCGAATTTGCAATAACTTCGCGAATTCAAAACTGCCTCAGTGTCCCTTTAAGCCGAGTTGAGACTCTGGTGTGCGTAGCCATGCCGCGCTCGGCAAGATGTGCCGAGCAAAGCCTAATTAAGACTAAATAGTACTGCGTCTAATTAGCTTTAATTATGATAATTAGCGCATTAGGTTTAGATTGACTTCGAAGGCAAGCTAGTCGAGGCCGAGCCTCGAGTTTTCGAGTTATGCTAATTAACCTAATTAAGTTATAATTTAGCTAATTCAGTTATAATTAAGGCTTGTCTGACTTGGGATGCAAGCTAACCGAGACCAAGTCTCCAATGTGCCACTTAGACCTATTAAGCTATTGCATGTCAGTGGGCTAGTTGGTTTGGTAGCATTGTAACGAAAAAAAAAAAGCGCGTGGATACAGGAACGGAAGGGGCACCCACACGAGCGCTGTGTGTGTGCCCCCTTCCGTCCCTGTCTTCTCGCGCCGTTTTTCCGTTACAATGTTATTAAGCTAATTATTCTGATTAATCTACTTAAGCTAATTATCCTACCTGGTGTTGTGATTGCCAAGCGATACCCAATCGCACCCGATCAACAACTATAGTCTACACTCGTGATTTAGAATGTGATCCCGTGAACACTTCGTGCATCGGCGTGTGAATGCACGTGTCGACACTTGGCTAATAAAGCCAGGACCAGCCAAGTGTCGGCCAGGTTCCCTCTAGCCATGCTTTGCGCGACTCAGTGCAAGCTGCGCGAATTTTTAAAATTAGATTAACCAAGCAGAATTCACAGTAAGAATGACTAATGTTGATCTACATTCACCCCTTCGCATGCAGTGCATTACTAATGAATGGAGACAATGAATTCAACATATTTTAAATGTAGTGGTGCAAGCTATCAGTGTAGGACACAATCAAGACAGATAGCTAGTACCTCAATCTATGCAGTTATAGCACGATGCCGGGAAATTATAGAATAGCGTTAATTATAAGCAGCGATAAATATATTTAGTTCGTAATCAATGATAATTATACCTTTAATATAGATGCCATTTATCACTCACATGTGCCACAAGAAACATTTACGAGAGATCACGATTTAAAGGAGTACAGCGTTGAAAACAGCGCGAAAACTGCACAAAAGCTGAAGAAAAAACGACACAAGCGCTGGCACATTGATGAATTATGCAAAGCAATGGGTGCGAAAAAGCCTGATGTAAGAGAAACAAATCGCAGAAGGCTGTGTTGAAGGGTCAGTTGCTACATGCTACTGCGTGGAAAACAGTGCGAAAACGGCACGCAAGCTAAGAAAACAAAGGAACAGCGCCTTGTGTTGTTTGTTTCTTACCCTTCGTACCGTTTTCGCGCTGTTTTCAACGCAGTAACAAGCACCAACTGGCCCTTCAAGACACCCTTCCGCAATTTAAATGAGTAATTAATTGCGCTGATAGTTATAGCAAATAATAATGAAGTAGAGATATATAATAAAAATTATTTGAAGGATATGTTGCAAAGCGTCAGATGATATCCTAAAGAGAGAGGGTGAATGCATTGGGATATTCTTGCCAATAAACCCTTTCAAGCAATCCCAGAACGCCCCGCAGGGCACTATGGCACATCGATCGAGCCAGCCGTTCGGTCGCCCGCTGCTCGTTGGCGCCGTGGGAGCACGAGACGGAAAAATAAAAAAAAAGCCGGCAGATCCCACGCATTGTGGGAATCGATGTAATGCGAAGCAGCCAGCAAAGAGCTGCACACATCGTCTTGTATGTCATTGAGGAAAATGCGTGTCATGGTTTTCATGTTAACTCCTATTATTTATGTTCGTCACACAGTAACGTCGCGCTATACCAACTTCGGGGAAGATCAAGCTACAGAACGGCCGCCAGCGCACCATGAGCGAGGCACGTAAGTCATGCTGTACATGACATGTGTGTCATGACTTTCATGTTAACTCGTGTAATTTATGCTCGTCGCACAGTCACGTCGCAAGATACCAATTTTGGTGTATATCAAGCGAGCGAAACGCCCGCCAGCGCACCATGAGCGTGGCACGTAAGTCATGCTGTACATGACATGCGTGTCATGATTTTCATGTTAACTCGTGTTATTTATGCTCGTCACACAGTCACGTCGCAAGATACCAATTTTGGTGTATATCAAGCTAGCGAAACGCCCGCCAGCGCACCATGAGCGTGGCACGTAAGTCATGCTGTACATGACATGCGTGTCATAATTTTCATGTTAGGACTTGTCATTTATGCTCGTCATACAGTCATGTTACGCCATACCAATTTTGCTGCACATTCGATTAACCAAGCGACCAGGAGAGCACAAAGTCGTAGGCGGATAGATAGATAGATAGATAGATAGATAGATAGATAGATAGATAGATAGATAGATAGATAGATAGATAGATAGATAGATAGATAGATAGATAGATAGATAGATAGATAGATAGATAGATAGATAGATAGATAGATAGATAGATAGATAGATAGATAGATAGATACGCTCAAAGTCGCAGAAGTTCGCTAAGAAATGCTTCGCGTTTAAAAACACGTCGCCGCTTGAATATTCTTATATCGTAAAACGCTGCACATATCCGAACGCATCTGCATGTATCTCTACGCATGAAACGTGAAAGGAATAACGCAGTCAGTGTAGGTATTGCCGAGCGTATGTATGTATATCGGACGTAGCACTTAAACGGCATGTGCGTTATCGCGTGCCGATGCCGTCAAGACGTTCTGTTGACATCAATATGAGCCGAACACCGAATTAATGTTTAGTGTACGAATACTTGTAATGTACTAATGTAAATGTGACTTACTGTATTGACACACAAACCTTTCCGTTTGAGCATTTGGTGTCATGAACACTTTCGCGCTTGCTCGCTGTGTTTAGTCGCTATAGCCTATTCAAAAGGTAATATCAGAGTTGCAGCTCATCTTGCCCACGACTATACATATCTGCGGTATACATTCACCTGCTAGCCAACACGCGAAAGCACAACCAGCGTTTCTAAAATGCAACAACTGCAGTTAGTATCAACGAAGGGCGATAAACGCTTACCGTTTGTTACATATACGGTGCGAGCGACGCACACGCGGTCTAATCAATGTACAGTACGGTCCACTCTTAGAGGGAACACGCGAGCGCGTGGCCGGCTCTCCGCGGAGCGCTAACTGCTGGCGAGATTTGTAAATGCAGCGCATGCGTAGATTCATTACAGCGGTGCGTGCCTCGCGTCGTCTGCTACTTCTATATGCGCCAGCGCTCGGCATGCGCCGATTCTTACCGCCTTTGTTTTCCAAGTTAGGAGCAAGTGATACCAACTCTACCTTCCACTTGTTGAATAGGCAGTTATTTTATTGTTGGAAAGGCACACTTAGTATATATGTTCGCTGCGTCATGCTTCAATTGCCTTGTCTGTTATCGAAAGTGGCCACTACCTGTAGCAATGTGTAAAAAATGTATAACTGGCTTGCGCAAGCCCTTGGTGTTCTTTTTCTTGCACAAGTTGAATTTTTTTCATTTAAAAGAGTACGGACGTGCACCAACACACCAGCTTTGCATCCTTCATAAGTCTTGTGGCTAGTCCTTGCCCCATAATCCTCTGTCGCAAAGAGTATAATCAACGAGATGCATCCTTCAATTATACATTCGGGTAATGTCCTGTGCACGCCTTATTTCATTGTGCGCAGGTGTTGTAACAGAATAATCTTGTGAAAAAATAGTCGATCTTAGAAGCTTATGCGCATGACGCTTTCAGCGAGCCTAGAAACCAGTCCAGTTAAACCTTGCAAAAGAGTGCAGCAATAAACAAATGCGGATATTTGTTTTTCTGCCTGTTGAATGCAGAGTGACGGCTAGATAAATCGCACCCCGAAAAAACGGAACCGCTTTCTAGCGCTTTCCAGGAATTGCCTGGCGCGTGGGTGGAGAAGCAGCAGACGCCTGGCGCGCGCCGCCCTTACAAGCAGGCCCGTAGCCAGGGGGGGTGGCAACTGATACATGGTGTTTTACCACAAATAATGAAAATAGGCGTTTTTCTCGAACAGTCAAGGCTTTCAGCAAGTGGGCTCCTCCGAAAAATATTCCTGGCTACGGGCCTGCTTACAAGTGTATGCGCATGCACCGCATTTACAAATCTCGCCGCTAGTCAGCGCCGCGCGGGTCGTCAGCCACGCGCTCGCGTGTTCCCTCTAAGAGTGGACCGTACTGTATATACTTTATTTTAATAAACACCTACTATACTCTCTCGAGTACTCTTTAAATATCAGAGCGTCACCTTCAGCTCGTCGACAGTGTCGACGGACGTTGATTCCAAATGGATCCGCGAATTGCTTTGACCGCTCCTGCACTTCATCTAGGAAGCCGAGTTGTATTGTTTTATTTAATTTATGCTGCAGGGGCAGGGGACCCGGCCCGACTCGCACGTGACTTACTTCGTGCCATGTTTTTATTAGTCATGTCTAGAACGGACGAAGCGTCATAGCGGTGAAGAGAAACTGGGCACAGGCAAAAACCAGATGTATTTACTAAGCAGTGTTGCGGAATGGGCGCCTTCATTCCATTCCAGTTCCATTCCGGAGAATTAGAACTTGCCGCAATTCCAGTCCTTTCAATTCCTCAGAATGAAGAAAACTTAGCCCATTCCCACTCCGGGGATGGCCGGGCAGTTCCAATTCCATTCCTGTAATTCCTGAGCTTAGGAAAGGCATCGTAATAGTTTTATCATAGTCCCTCAATAGGGACTATGGTTTTATCGAGTTAAGAATGAACGCCCCATCAAGCTGATGTCATCAGATGCGTTAAGAACTGCAAAAGTACGCAAAGCACGTAACCAAGGTCAAGGGATAGTAGCTTGGTGACATATCTCGTGCAGTACATGCACCCTACTAATTCCCATAGGGGCAGTTCTACCGCTACCTATAGTATTTGCATGGTCAGCATGTTTGATCGAATGGTGATGTTTTAATATTGTTTAAGCTTAAATGTGTTAATGCTAAAATGACGACATACCGCATTTTTATGCTGACAAAAGTAATAATAATAATATCTGGGGTTTAACGTCCCAAAACCACGATATGATTATGAGAGACGCCGTAGTGGAGGGCTCCGGAAATTTCGGCCACCTGGGGTTCTTTAACGTGCACCTAAATCTAAGTACACGGGCCTCAAACATTTTCGCCTCCATCGAAAATGCAGCCGCCGCGATGCTGACAAAAGTAGCGTTCAAGAAGACTAAGCAGTTTTGCCACGCGTCTGGAGCGGTCATGAATATAGAGAAAACTAAGATTTGGTTAATGGGGAACAAAACAGTCTATATTTGCTGGTATTAGTTGGAACAGTGCACCTCTCGGGCACCTTGTGCCTTTGCATCGAATACAGAACACTGGGCCGCACTGCTCGTCAGCCCTCACGCTTGTCAAGCGCACCTTTCAAGCATGAATGGGGTGAGGAGGACTTTCTGTCTTCGCCTTTGCGCAGTTATGCAATGGCTTCCTTGTCGAAAAGGTTATTTACGTGCGTCAGGTACTAAACGGCTCGTGAGATAAAGATCAGGCTGTGCATAGAGTATTCGCCGCTTTCGTGTGGGGGTACCAATGGGAACCAACGCGCAGGGATAATTTGTTTCTCCCTTCAGTATCTGCTGGGATAATGCATTTGTTTGTACACTAACTTATGCCTCGGTTTCTCTTTTACAAATTGGCAGATCGTTCACACTTTTACACCACGTCTACCCTTGGCTCTGGCTAACTAAAGGTGGACCTAGAGAATACGATATGGCCTTCGACTTCGAAAAACATGTACTCAGGCCTACATTACTAATTTGAGCATCATTTACAGTAGTAGCAATTAAGGGTGTAGCAAAATACGTTCCTCCCCAACGCCCTATTTGCTTGGCGATGCGAACGCGGGTATGTGCCGAGTCGTAGCAACCGAGCGAAGATGCAAAGGAAAAGGATAGCGATAATAATGAAATGATCCCACCCCGGAGCAGTGAGAGTGCAGGCTGACCAGCTCTCAGCTCGAGACTTCGGAGCAACACAGTCTATACAAGGACAGAATTGTAGTAGGCGCGTTGCTTATAAATGTACCGTGGGCCACGGCGGCTGCATTTTCGATGGAGGCGAAAATGTTTGAGGCCCGTGTACTTAGATTTAGGCGCACGTTAAAGAACCCCAGGTGGTCGAAATTTCCGGAGCCCTCCGCTACGGCGTCTCTCATAATCATATCGTGGTTTTGGGACGTTAAACGCCAGATAGTATTATTATTATATAAATGTACCGTGCATAAGCCAAGCCATTTTAAAAATACTACTTTATTGCTAACTTCAAGGTTCTGACTTGCTGATGTTTCAAAAGTTTGATAAACAGCGCGTAGACGAAAACGTGCTCTATTTTCGGAAAAAGATGTAATTACATTCCCATTCCATTCCGTGCAAAAAGCGCTTATTTAATTCCCATTCCATTCCTCTAAGCGTTGTCCCCATTCCATTCCCATTCTATTCGGGACGTTAACGTCCCATTCGTGACGTTAAACCTCAACAATTATTATTATTATTATTATTATCACTTGATACTGGTGGAGTGTTGGTTTATGTATATTGAATTATCAAAAATGAAAGCTCGAAGCCTTTATATTCAACCTGGTTGAATGTTTTCTCCTCAGTGCATGGGTTTAAACCGCACTCGTCTTAAGCGTCTAGCCGTGTTTTGGATTTCTCAACTTGCTATATGACTGAAAAAAAGTACGAAGACCAGCAGAAGCCATTTCTTGACTTGTACCCCGCGAAAATACAAACTGCAGTGTAGCTTTTCGCATGCGACAGCAGCGCCAGAAGAAGGCGGCCTAGCGAGCAAAACAAGCAAATGTAGAGGAATATCATAACGTTCCCCCTTTATATATATATATATATATATATATATATATATATATATATATATATATATATATATATATATATATATATATATATTGTAGCGAAGCCTGTGAGTTGAGTAAGGGGTTGCGCTCTCTATAGCCTTCTAGTGGGTCGTCCTCTTGGGCTCTTCCCGCTCGCGCTCTGAGCTCGTGTTCTTGCTTGACTGTCGCCATTGAGCATCGTCGCCGACTGCCGTCTAATAAACACCTCAACAAATTGGTGGAGAGTGCTGTGCTCCCATTCGATGCCCCTGGAGCTACGATCCCGTACCCTACCAACTACCATGCCTCAAGACGCTGCTCAGCAAACGCCTCCTCCAACAACGACCTCCTGCCCCGGTGTCCCCCGCATCCGCGACCCCCCTATCTTCACCGGCGCGGATGGGACCGACGTTGAGGACTGGCTTGCGATGTACGAGCGTGTGAGCGTACCCAATAAATGGGACGAGGCAGGCAAACTCAGCAACTTGGTTTTCTACCTCGCGGGTGTGGCGGGCCTGTGGTACAACCACGCCACCGATTTCCCCACGTGGTCTGCTTTCAAGACCGCCATCATCGACGTGTTCGGCCGCCCTGCCCTTCGTAAACTGCAAGCCGAACAACGTTTACGTGAACGAGCTCAGCAGACTGGTGAGTCCTTTACGAGCTACATAGAAGACGTCCTGGACTTGTGCAAGAAAGCCGACGCAGCTATGCCTGAGTCTGACAAGATCCGCAACGTTATGAAAGGCATCGACGACGACGCCTTCACTATGCTGCTCGCCAAGAACCCTCGTACTGTGGCCGAGGTGATCACGCTCTGCCAAAGCTACGAGGAGCTGCGCCGGCAGCGGTTGCTGACCCGTCGACCTGCATCACGCGACGCCGATCTCGCTGGCTTGTCGGCCATTTCTGATCAGTCCGCCTTGCTAGCCGAGATCAAGTCCTTTGTGCGCGAGGAAATTGCCCGCCAGTTCTCCCTACTGGCCTTCCCTCAGCAGCAGCATGTTGAACAGCCATCGACCACGCTGCTGCCTCCCTTACGCCGCGCTATTCAGCAGGAAATCGCGGAGGTCATGCCGGAATATCACCAGCCCCCTCCGGCGCCTGCACCGCTCAGTTACGCGCAAGTTGTAGCCAGGTCACCCCAAGCGATCTCTGTGGCTGCCCCACTTACTTACGCCGAAGCCGTCGCCAGACCTCAGGCCTTTGAAGCGAGTGTGCCGGCTGCGTTTGCCGACGTCATACCTGGGCCACCGATGCAGCCCATCATGCACTCGTATCAGCAGACGCCTCGTCCACCGCGTCCTGCGTCATGGATGGGACCTACCCCGACGAATCGATGGCGCACTTCTGACAACCGCCCGATCTGCTTCGCGTGCGGTTGCGCCGGTCATGTTGCCCGCTATTGCAATCGCGTGCAGCCGCCTCGTGTCGGCTCAACCATCACCAGCCAGTCAAGCCGCCCGTATTACGCTTCACCGCCGCCTATGTCACCGTCGTCTCGCTCAGCTCCATCTACACGCCGTTCGCCGTCACCACGACGCCGATCACTGTCACCGATGCGGCCACGTCCGGTCCCACGTGACCAGGAAAACTAGTCGTCGCAGTCCACGAGGCAAGGGCTGCGACGCTGTCGAACTGCGAAAGCCCTCAGAGAAGCCCATCGAACGTGTTAGACGTGTTTGTGGACGGTGTTCGCGCATCTGCCCTTATCGACACTGGAGCCGCCGTATCCGTTATTGACGCCAAACTTAGCCGATTACTGCGAAAAGTGACGACGCCACTTCCCGGGCTCTCCCTCCGTACAGCCAGCGCCCAAAGTATTCACCCTACAGCGGTGTGCACAGCCCGCGTCATGATTAACGATGCTCTGTACGCCGTCGAATTGATCATAATTCCAGCATGCTCTCACGACGTCATCCTAGGATGGGATTTTCTCTCCCACCACGAGGCCGTGATTCATTGCGCACCAGCCGAAATAGAGCTCTCACCATTCTCTGATCTGACGCCGGCTGACTGTCCATCGTCTGTGAGCAAGGTACTCGTCAAAGACGACACCACAGTGCCTGCAAACTCGTCAACGGCGGTGTCCGTCTACTGCGCCAGTCTCTCCGACACCACTGCACTCCTCTCGCCATCTGACCGTGTTTGCACGAGGAAAGGCTTGCTGGTGCCTTTCGCGACCGTGCAAGTCACTCAGGGCAGCGCGTCAATTTTTGTTATCAACCCATCTCCGTACAGTGTTACGTTGGTGCGAGGAGAATGTCTCGGCAGCGTGGAACCCCTCGAAGACGCACAAGTTATGGACGAACCAGATGACACGCACTGCCCCAACTCCAGTACGCTCAGTGCTGTTACCACGTCTGGTTCATCGCCCGATGATGTATTCGCTTCTTCCATTGCTGACAACCTTACGCCGGTCCAGCGTTCCCAGCTTCTGGGTCTCTTGGAAGAATTTCGCGCTTCTTTCGATGTCGCTCAAACTTCTCTCGGCCGCACGTCCACCGTTACGCATCGCATCGACACTGGCGCCCAACCGCCACTGCGGCAACGTCCATATCGCGTATCTCCCACAGAACGCCGCGTAATCAACGAGCAAGTCGACGACATGCTTCGACGCAATGTTATTCGACCATCTAACAGCCCCTGGGCGTCTCCTGTCGTTCTTGTTGCGAAGAAGGACGGTTCTGTGCGGTTCTGTGTGGACTACCGACGGCTCAACAAGATCACTCGTAAGGACGTGTATCCACTACCGCGCATAGACGACGCGATTGACAGCCTACAAGGAGCAGAATTCTTTTCATCCATCGATTTGCGCTCAGGGTACTGGCAAGTACCTATGGCTGATGACGCTCGACCGAAGACCGCCTTTGTCACGCCCGACGGCTTGTACGAATTCAACGTCATGCCGTTTGGGCTGTGTAATGCGCCCGCCACCTTCGAGCGCATGATGGATACTATTCTGCGCAACCTGAAATGGCACACGTGCTTGTGCTACCTCGACGACGTCGTTGTGTTTGCTCCAGACTTCTCCACGCATCTTCAACGCCTCCGGCATGTGTTCACGCGTTTGAGCAACGCTGGTCTGCAACTGAATCTAAAGAAGTGCCGATTTGCAGCACGGCAGCTCACAATACTCGGCTACGTCGTGTCCAAGGACGGAATTCTCCCCGATCCAGCCAAGCTTCGGGCCGTGACCGAGTTCCCGAAACCGACGTCCGTCAAAGAACTGCGCAGTTTCGTAGGACTGTGTTCCTACTTTCGGCGCTTCATTCGAAACTTCGCGACTATCATATCGCCGCTGACGAAGCTCCTCGGAAGTAACGGGCCCCTCCATTCGTGGTCGTCAGAGTGCGACGACGCTTTCGCAACGCTCCGTCGTTTGTTGACGTCGCCTCCCATACTACGCCACTACGACCCTACGGCCCCTACAGAGGTACACACAGACGCCAGCGGTGTTGGCCTTGGCGCTGTCCTTGCGCAGCGCAAACCGGGGTTCCCTGAATATGTCGTGGCATATGCAAGTCGTACGCTTACTAAAGCCGAGACCAATTACACCGTCACCGAAAAGGAATGCCTGGCGATCATCTGGGCCCTTACGAAGTTCCGACCCTATTTGTATGGTCGCCCATTTGATGTCATCACCGACCATCATGCACTATGCTGGCTGTCATCATTGAAGGATCCCTCAGGCCGCCTCGCCCGCTGGGCACTTCGCCTACAGGACTACGATATCCGCGTGCTGTACCGCAACGGACGCCAGCATGCTGACGCCGACGCCCTCTCGCGCTCGCCCTTGCCTGACGACAATACCCCATGCTCGTCACGTAACATTATTGTTTCTTCCATCGACGTTCATACCATCGCTACCGAACAGCGCAAGGATAAATGGATCGCCTCGCTGATAGACTTGCTCACTGATCCGTCGGCAACACCAACCACTCGCGCGTTGCGTCGTCAAGCCCACCATTTCGCCATTCGTGACGATCTACTGCACCGACGCAATTACAACGCCGATGGCCGCCAGTGGCTACTTGTGATACCCCGCAGTCTGCGTTCTGAAATATGCGAGTCCTTCCACTCTGATCCACAATGCGCGCACTCTGGGGTATCCAAAACTTACCACCGCATTCGACAACGATACTTCTGGCGAGGGATGTACCGCTACCTGCAGAAGTTCGTTCGCTCCTGCCTCGATTGCCAGCGCCGAAAACCTTCAACGCACGTGTCACCCGCTGGTCTACAACCATTACCTTGCCCTAACCGTCCGTTCGGGCGCGTGGGCATCGACTTGTACGGACCACTTCCTCTGACATCGGCTGGTAACCGCTGGGCAATCGTCGCTGTTGACCATCTAACGCGATACGCCGAAACCGCCGCCCTCCCAGCGGCTACAGCACGCGACGTTGCCTCCTTCCTGCTACACCGATTCATGCTGCGTCACGGTCCACCCCAGGAGCTTCTCAGCGATCGAGGCCGTGTCTTCTTGTCGGAAGTCGTCGAAGCCATTCTCAAAGAGTGCCATGCTGTTCACCGCAAAAGTACTGCTTACCACCCGCAGACGAATGGCCTAACCGAACGCTTTAACCGCACGCTCGGCGACATGCTCTCAATGTACGTCGCCGCCGATCACACAAATTGGGATGTCATTCTGCCCTTCGTCACCTACGCCTATAATACCGCCCCTCAAAGCACAACTGGGTTTTCACCCTTCTTCTTATTGTACGGAAGGCACCCGTCGCACACCATCGACACGATACTCCCATACAAGCCGGAATCAACTGAGTGTGCGCCGATTTCTGACACAGCCAGGCTTGCGGAAGAGTGTCGCGAGCTTGCCAAGACTTTTACAACGCAGGAACAAGAGCGGCAGAAGAGCATTCGCGGTGGCACCACCACTTCTGAGTCCACGTTCCTCCCTGGAGCACTCGTATGGCTCTCGGTCCCTACCACTGCAACTGGCCTCTCTTCAAAACTACTGCCGAAATACGAAGGCCCCTATCGGGTCGTCGAGCGCACATCCCCGGTCAACTACGTGATCGAACCCATCGAACCATCTTCGGACATGCGCCGTCGAGGGCGCGACATAGTCAACGTGGAGCGCCTCAAGGCCTACTATGACCCACTCATAGTGACGAGCTGTTAGGTCGCCGGACGGCTCCCTTTTCGTACCCGGGGAAATTGTAGCGAAGCCTGTGAGTTGAGTAAGGGGTTGCGCTCTCTATAGCCTTCTAGTGGGTCGTCCTCTTGGGCTCTTCCCGCTCGCGCTCTGAGCTCGTGTTCTTGCTTGACTGTCGCCATTGAGCATCGTCGCCGACTGCCGTCTAATAAACACCTCAACAATATATATATATATATATCCAGCGGCAAGAGCATCCGTAATTCTGAAGTGTCCACATGCGCATACACGTGGATACATGCGAATTATTACTAATAAGCAGGTGACAGAACATCCCCAACATTAATTTAGGCAAAACTCGGTGCGTGACACTCTCACTTTCATTATGAAGCGTGTGTAGGGGGTTGTTTTTCACGTATTATTTCTGTTGTCCCCTAGCGTCCTACGCAAATAATAATAATTTAAGGGATTTTACTTCCCATAACCACATTGTCATTACGGGGCAAGTCGCAGTGGGGAATTCTGTAATGGGTTGAAACACCCGGGGTTCTTGAACGTGCACCTATATCTAAGTGAGCGGATGTTCTTGCATTTCGTCCCCGCTGGAATACGGCCGCCATGACAGGGAATCGAACCCGCGACCTCGTGCTTAGCAGCGCCACACTATCTGCCAATCGCCCGCACAGAGAGTATATACATTATCTCGGCGGCGCTGGAATAAAATTTAACCCCTTCAGCTCACGTTAAGGAGACCACGGTAGCCTATGCTCTGGAGACACATTCATTAATTAAACTAATTTAACTTTATTAGTCAATTGCATTGTTCGTCCCACCCTCACCCTGAAGCATTTTCCACCTCACCCGTTGTTGCACAGCCTGCGGTATCGGCCCACTCGTGTTTTGGTACCAATGGTATTCGCGCCGCCGAACGCCGGAATTTTATAATCACGAGCCATACAACGCTCTCTCCTTAATGAATGATAGTTACTTAGCACCCTCTGACGGTGCGATGTGTTTATTGACATTACTGTATAATTGAGACGATGACAATGTGTGATATGGTAGTCGAGGAAACCGAAGAATTTCATCATCTAAGATTTCTGACAAATTAGGTCTGTAGATTAGTAGGTGAACATCGTGTCTGCCAAGCATGAAAATAATAAAAAGTAGTCCGCGCATCTCAGACGGTGCCACACTTCCTGCTAGACGCGAGTCGCGCACTGCAGCACACTGCTTTCAGCGTCATTGATTACAGCACGTGGTTTCAGTTAACCTCGCATTGCGAGACGCTCAGTGTGGTCACTCTAAAGGCGCCGCGAAGAAAAACAGAAAGAAGGTGGGGCTAGTCACGTAAGCAAAACATTGCCTACGATAGCAAGGGAAGGGAGGGCAAGAACTCCTCTTGCAGGCCATCACCTTGGCAAAGGTAAGGGCAGCGTTAATAATACTATCTAAGGTTTTACGTCCCAAAACCCCGATATGAATATGAGAGACGCCGTAGTGGAGGGCTCCGGAAATTTCGATCATCTGGTGTTCTTTAACGTGCACTGATATCGCACAGTACACGGGCCTCTAGCATTCCGCATCCATCGAAATGCGACGGCCGCGGCAGGGATCGAGCCCGCGACCTTCGGGTCAGCGGCCGAGCACCATAATCACTGCTCCACCGCGGCGGACAAGGCCTGCGTTGACAGCAATGTTTATCTTCTGGCGGCACGGTAACAGGGCAGTTCAATGCCTTCCAACTTGTACACTAGTGCACAGCGAACTTATTGTCCAAAAAAAAAATACATTTGTGAAAGGTTCCTCAGCTTGCCCCAAACATCGGCTGGTGAGGTGCTATACGTTGTCTTACGGTAAACAAACACACGACACAGCGAATAAAAATAAAACGGCTTTTCGAGAACCTACCAGATGTCCTTGCTAACATAAATGAAATCTTGCAGCTCGTAATCAATATATAAAAAGGATCCTGACGAGGGGTATTTTAGCGAACTTTACCACGTAAAAATAGAACGCGCTATTCTGTCCAGAATAAAGCTGGCCGCAAGAGCGGGGCTCCAAGCCGCGACATCCAATGTTTCTGCAGACCAGCATAGGCAGTCAAACAAGAAGGCGGGTTTCTTCATACGTTATAGGAATCTAATCTGTCTCATTACTCCTTCACCAACACTTAACAGAGAGGAAAACGCGGCCTGTGTAGCATGTCATGCGTATAATGAAGTCAGTGCTTTCCGACGTCTTTAGCTATGTTATTTAGAAACAAAAAGCACGCTGTTGAAACTAAAGCGACTTTATTAAAACCATTATTTTTAAGAAGATCGTCCAACACTATTCTGCTTGCAAATGTATTCTTCCTTTCTTTCTACTTCTTATTGAGCTTTAAAGAAAAATGTCTGTGGCAGCGAGTATAACACGGCCAGGCGTCTTCACGTAATAGTGCGAAATATCAATTTTATAAATTGACGCCAACAGAAATTAGGGACGTAAAGACTCTCTGCACATTCGGAAACCCGCGATCGTCGTCACCACCTCCCAGGTTTGCATCATTTTCTGGAAGTTAGCTTTTTCACATTTACAAAAACAGCAGCGCTAAAGGACGTTCTTGCTTTCTTTTAAGAAACCCGTTGGAGCCAACATCATCGGACGAAATATTTTGAAGAGGCAGGGGATGGGAGGAAGAGCAGCGCTCTCTTTCGAGAGTTCGTCGTCACCAAGCACAGCCAAGCGACTTGTATACGTGTGCCCCCTTTCATTGCAACAGAACTGCTGATTCACAGTCGAGCAGCCCAACCGGCCGCTCCTTGCATGCGTTGCGGTTATCTGTCGGCGACTGAGGTTCGCGCTCGCTGGTTGTAGCGGATGTCGTCGTCGTGCTTTTTTTATGCATTGTGGTGTTCTCGATTCGTGCGATTACGGCAAGCGTCATCGCGCGAATTTTGAACGTTGAAGGTACGTACGCCACGTGGTGTGAAAAACGATAAACTAGAAGCGATGTCCGGAATTCCTGCGTATGCAATGGAGCACGTCAGAATATTTTTCATATCCGCCAAGCTCGGTAATTAACAAAGATTGTTTAATGAACTTTTTAAATAGTAGCTCTAAAGAAAACTTTTCAATACAAAAGTTGTAGCGCTTGTTATATCTATGCTAACTCCCCTACATAATTTTTTTTCTGGCCTTTCTTTCAAGCGCGCGAATGTTAAAATATACCGCGTAACTGCAGCCTAACGCGCGGCGCTTTTAGTGCCCTCAAATGCAAGTTGAACGAATTATCAAAGGCTGCTCCGCGCACGAAGCTCGATGGAGCAGGCTACCGGTGACTGCGATGGACGCTAAATGATGATAGGGGCGTACCGCCTAAAGAAAAAAAAATCACACGATCTCCCGCTAAAGGGGACCATAAGGCGATGCAAAGCAGCGTTTCGGCATGTCGAGCCCGCGTTTCAGACGGGGGAGTGGAGAGGGGGAAGGGGGAGTGGAGAGGAGGTGTGTGGAGAGCTTCGCATCTAAAAGTCTACGAAAGAGTGGCCGCCACGTGTGAGTGAATCTTATCCGGGTCCTTCATCGCGCTGTCACCCTCGCCCCTTCCAATGTGTGTTTAACAAAGTACTCGATTGGGCTGGTTCGTGCTGCACGTTAGACGAGGAACGAAAACAAAAAACGGGACGAGAAGAGGACAAAAACACAGCGCCGTGTTTGTGTCCTCTTCTCGTCCCGTGTTTAGCGCTGTTTTCGTTCTTCGTGCTTCCAATGTGCGTCTTCATTGGTGCGAAAAGTAAAGAAAAAAATGCCAACGCTGCATCAAATGCTGCCTACGGTCTCCTGTGGCATTTGCTCCGTGGCTGCCGCTTTTTCGTTGATTTTTTTGTTGTTGTTGAAACGGTGTGCTCACTTTGTCGCTCAACGTCCATCGCAGTCACCGATAACCTGTTCCATCGATCTGCGTGCCCGAAGCAGCCTTTGATAATTCGCTTAACTTACATTTGAGGGCACAAATCGCCGCGCGTTTGGCGGCAGTCACGTGGTATTTTTTTGAAGTTCGTGCATTTTAAAGAAAGGCCGGAAAAAAATTAAGCAGGGGAGTTATCTTAACATAGATGGAAAAATTCGATGCTCCTGAACAAGCGCTACAACTTCTGTACTGAAAACGTTTTTCTAGAGTCACTATTTAAAAAGTTCATTAAGCAATCTTTGTTAATTGCCGAGCTTGGCGGATCGGAAAATATGTTCTGACGTGCTCTTTATATCGCTCAGAACAACACTGCGCTAATTGGAGACTGGCGCCTGTGCTTAATTCTTTTTTAATTGGTGTTTTTTAGCTGAAACACCCTGTATAGCAGGGCCTTTGAGGCTGGTCGTGAAGCTATTTGCTTGGTCTCGCGCAACACGTATAGTATCTGCGAAGCAAGTGATTGGGTTTGTTGCTCCCTACGTGAAGTTGTTTCTGAAACTATGGGAGCGATTATGCAGTACTAGAGCTGTGCACGGGCCGTATTTCCGAGCCCGATCCCGGCCCGGGCCCGCTGACTTTATCGAAGGCCCGCCCGAGCCCGACAGCAAAGGGCTGCGAGCCCGCCCGGCCCGGCCCGACGTACGAAAACAATCCCGGGCCCGGCCCGACTTTTTGAAGGTTCGCTGCGAAAACAACACATCGTTTTCCGGTAATTTGGCATTTTATTGAGCATATCGAATATGATCAAACGACACACGACGAACAGTCTCTAATAGAGACTGTTCGCGGCACTTTTGCTATACAAGTTGACGGCCTCATGCCAGCAACAATGGAGTTCGCTCGCCAAAGCCGTCACGTGTATGGGGTATGCCAATGCAGGCGTCAGCTTGCACGAAGGCGATCTACGTCGGGTCGCTCGTCGCTGTCGCGTGCATTTTCACTCACATGGGATTTGGCCTTAAATCTAACGCGGAACAGTCGCGTGGCGCCGTCACTAGCTCAGGTGGTGCTACTTCTCTGTATGTCAGAGTGCAACAGAGGCGGTGCTTTACCTGCTCTCATTTTGTTTAAAGTGGCGAATGGAAAGGAAAAGCGGTAAAGGGCGGTCGCGAGAAAGGCGCTGTATGCGTGCTGGAAAACAATTCCCGCTCATTCTCTGTATTTCGGGCTTGAGTCGGGCTTTGCGCCGGGCCCGAGCCCGGCCCGATAAAGCTGCAAGTAGCCCGAGCCCGGCCCGGGCCCGTGGTGAAAGTACGTCGGCCCGCCCGAGCCCGGCCCGCGGGCCGGGTCGGGCTTTCGGGCTACCCGGAGCCCGTGCACACCTGTATGCAGTACTACATGCGATAGCACTTTCGCGGCTTTGGTCAGCTTTGTAGTTACTTTTTTTTATAAATTTATATATGAAAAAAATATGGGAAGGTAAGCTACGTTAGAGACGGCTATCCCATCATCATAATAGTAGTATTGAAGAAATACACAAAGACAAGAAAATTAGGAAGAATAAAATAATAAGAAAATAAGAAATAATCAGAGGCACTTTGTACATATTGTTACGTAACAATAATCATATGTGGCGTATAAAGCATCAGCAGATTCTAAGGGCATAGTCAGTACATATAGCGGATAGAGTCCGTTGAAACCAATCGTATGTTCAATGAATTAGTCAACCGGTCTTTTCGTTAATCACTTCCCTTGATTTTTTTTTTGTGAAAGACGTACAAATTTCCTGTGCAAGTGACAGGTTGCGGGAAAAGGTCAGGCAGGCCGTGGATGTGATTTTACCAAGCTTTCTGAATAGGTTCGACTATCATCGCGCGGCATTCTTCGCGATAACTTACCTATACCACATTTTGAGCCCATTTCGCTAATGCAGACTATTTTTTTAATAATCGTTAGAAAGAAAAAAAAGAGATGTATCCTAACTGCATCAGAAGGCTAACTGCAATGAAATTTAATTTTGTCTAAGTTAGTTACAAGGGAGCAGTATTAGCTCCCACCACATCTCTCACTGCCGTCCCATCGCGTATGACGACAGCAGAGAGTCGTCAGCCGCGCTGCACGTGTGTTTGCTACATGAAGGATGCTCAACGCTATCGACCAATCTGCGCCCCTTTTGAAGCAACAGTTTTTCATGTTTTGTTGAAAAGTGCGGGCGAGATCATCCACAAAAATGTTACCCGCAAAACGGAATCGCAGTCGGCAGCACAATGAGGGTTGATTACTCCTGGTGCTCGCTATCAGTGGGTATATGTGCGTGTGCGGTCTTACGGTTTTCGGTCACGACGATGTCGTGGCCGTGACGGCCTGCATGAAATGCCCCCCCCCCCCTCCCCGCCTTTTTTTTTTTGTTGGCGATTAGCTTGAGCAATCTGCCTTCTGCCACCATGTCTGCGCAATAGTTCGTACAAAGGTATCGCTCAACGCGCGGCGCGCATCCGGCACCCCGCTACCTTGGCCACAGAGCTCTCAACTACGCTGCAGCCGTGAGCTACAAAATGGTTATCGCTAATCGCACTTATGCAATTAAAACAAGAACACAAGAACGCGGCTGCATCGCGTCAATGGATGTACCGCTTTAACGGGATGGGTTCAATTGGTTGAAGAGGTGAGCGAGTTTTAAAATTGCAAAGATGCAAGCTGAACGACCCGCCGTGGTAGCTTAGCGCGTAAGGTGTCGCGCTGCTAAGCCCGAGGGCGCGGGTTTAGTTTCCGGGCGATGGCGGCCAGATTTCGATGGAGGCGAAATGCGAAGAACACCTGTGTTCTCAGAACCGGATGCAATTTAATAGTAATAATATCTGGGGTTTTACGTCCCAAAAACATGATATGAGAGACGCCGTAGTGGAGGGCTCCGGAAGTTTGGACAATCTGGTGTTCCTTAACGTGTATCGACATCGCACAGTACACGGGTCTCTACCGCTTTGCCTCCATCGAAATGCGACCGACGCGGCCGGGATCGAACCCGCGACCTTCGGGTCAGCAGCCGAGCACCATAACCACTGCTCCACTACGGCGGACTTGCAATTTAAGTAAATCCCGGAGGGTCTACATTAACCCGGAGTCCCCACTACGGCGTTCCCACGTCGGAGCATCAGTGAATTAAGATGCCAAAAATTTTGTTGCAGCACGTCACGTACGAGGAATGCCCAATATTTCGCAAATTCTTACTTAGAAAATGGCATTTGTACGTGAACTTGTACGGGGGGTATAATTTTTGAAAAGCAGCAACAAAAAAAAGTGACACCCGGGTATGTTTGAACACCAGGTTTTGACTGCAGTCACATCGAAGAGCTGTCGTCTAAATTTCAGTGTATTGGCCGCGAGATCGAGCGGAGTCGCCGCCTGGCGGCTACTGGCTGAAGCGCGCCTAGTGTGGATTGCTCCATGCGTCGTCTGCTAGCCGCGTTGTGTTTGCATGTGCGCGTACGTCATGCAGGGCCTCAAAAGGCGGTTTGTTCCGTTGCGTTGGTGCAACTTTAACCGCTCGTACGTATGCCTAACACGATGTAAAGAAGCATTTGGCATTGATCGGCTGTATATGTACTGTAATAGGATCAGTGAGTGCACTTGTCAAGAGAGCTGTGTGTGGTCGTCGTACCGTCCGTTCACGATCAGTGTAGGTGCCGCTCTGTGGTTCAACCGCATTGTAAAGTGCACTTGGCGTTGTCCTAAAGATGAGAAGTATTAAATCTCATGTGAATATAGCCTTTCAGCGGCTCGGTGGTTAAAAAAAACTGCTCTCATGCACTGGCGCGTCGTGGTTCGGTGTATAACTTCGGGACTGTCGTTTATAGGTTACGCGACCAGCATTAGTTGGGTACAGTCCTGGTCCCACTGCAGAGAAATATTTCTGTCAAGTCACGTCTGACACTTCGGTACTTAAATTGTCGCCTAAACAGAACATAAAATGGAATGACACGGAAATCGCAAAACTGAGTTGCCTTGCGCAATTATAACCTGTGGCGAAATGTATACAAAGACACCCGTGTACTTGCCAGGTAGCTTATGCCTGTCAAATTTGCGCTTTGGCAAGTTCAGTGTCGGAAGTGCGTCAGGCCTCAATCTCTTCCGCGAAAACCCTTAAAAAAAAAGAGCGAGCGAGAAAAATATATTCATCAAGATCAGCAGTGGCGATAAACTCGCTCGCGCATTTTCATCGCTTACGTGGCGAGTAAGCGCTACCCTTTACTCTGCACCAGATCATGCATACACACTTGCCGCGTTTCGGTGCACGTACTTGCCCTGCGGAACACAGAACTGTTCTCGCGGCCGTGTAAACACAATGGAACATGCGCGAACTACAAAAGGGCTCGGGGACTCTCGTTTAAACAGACTCATAACCAAGCGCGAACAAACTTTGCATTCACAGCGCAGACGGTACATGAATGACAGAGTAAATTCCACGAATTATTTTTCTTCTATGTCGATTGATTCTCGCTTAATTTTCCTGCGGAGGTGTAGGAAACTGAAAGCACAGGGAAGCTTCCCCGAGCGTTCGCTTACTGCGACCGTCTTCAGGCTCGTAGTGCACAGCAGCAACAAGCATATAAATGCACACATTAGCGAAGTTGTCGCTGACTGCTCACCCTTCTTTCTCGTCTGTGAATGCTTGAATGCACCGTCATCGAAGTGCTTGCTGCACACCATCGCGTACTTGGAAGGCGTCTTGCCGTTACGAAGCCTAACGAGCCACAGTCGGCGACGTTCCGCGCCGCGGTGGGATAAAAATGGAAGCTTATCCCTGGTTCTGTGCAGTATGTGCGGCATTGTGGCACCGAACAAAACCTCACTATCGATAACGAAGAGTTTTCTGCGGGTACGGAACACAAAGTCACGATGTGAAAACAGAAGCCCCGTGCACTTCTACACACACCACACGAAACCAGTATCCACACCAGCGGGGTGACGGTACTGCCACCTATAGGTTGATCTCGCCGCGAATACCTGTGGCCACCCCTGCAGGAAAACGTTGCATGGTCTTATGGAAACCCATATCTAGACCATCTTGTACCCGCACGGACAAAACTTACTGGTAAGGAGACAATATTACGCAGCCATTAATTTTCTGCACCACTGACCACCTGAAAATGATCTTGACTTCGTCTATGATTCAGCTAACGTGCGCATGTTAATCTAGACAACGTAACGTCGCTTATTCGCTCCTGCATTGCTCAACGGGCGCATTTCGAGGGCGAACTGCTACATCTGACAAGTATAGCATACGACAAAAAGCAACAATCTGAGTTTTCAACAGAAGCTGTGCAAGCGCGCCATTCAGAAACAAAAGTGGAAGTTATCGATATAGATCACACACATCCTGTTACCACTGATCAGCTTTCTACATGCGGTCTTGCACGGTTGTCTCCTTTTTCGGAAAGTCTGGGAAACATGTACATCATTTCGAAGCGCAGCGCCGGCAGGCGAACAAGAGGGCGCGCAGCGAGATAGAGCAGTTGACACGCCGCGGACAACTGAGTGAAGTGCTGGGTGTAAAAAATTGAAGACCAAATCAAATATGTCCCTTTAACCGTACAGTGAATGCATCAAGAACTGCTCGTTTTCCACGCAATAAAGATAGCGAGATTGTTAAATCATGCGCGAGGAAGGCGTCCCAGTGACGACGAAGATTTACCGCCAAATCGTGAAGCATATGTGGCGTTTCTTTCTCTAAAACAGTCAAATCCAGAAACCTAAACTAGGCGAAATTTCATGGGAGCGTAAAACGCTCTAAATATCTCACTTCTAACACAGCTGGAATCAAAATGAGGCGATTGCCGATTATAACGTGAACTCAAAAAGGCACTTTCGAATAAAAACAAAATGAGCCAAATCATACCTGTTTGAATCAACCTGAGCCAGATACATTGAACCAAAGCTGCGTCAACAATTCCGAGAAAAAAGAAAAAAAAACATGCCCGCACCCAATCTCTTTCACTTGTGTCCTAGTTGCTTTGCTGTCGCGTCTTTGCTTCCCAATTAGTTTTTATTGGGCGAGTGCGTACGTACAGCCGTGGCCACGTCTGTGTGGAGCGCGCGAGCAGCCGGTTTTTGCTCTACAGGGCGACACCTTGAGGCAGTTTCGGGCTCTGACGTGGTCAGCCTGTCTACTAGGCCGCGCACCATGGAGGAAGGAAACACAAAGGAGGGAGCATGACGTCACGCGATTGAAGCCCACCGTGTCGGCCCAACACGTGATCAAAACGTCAGAGCACGCGGTAGGTTTTAGTACTACCGGTGGAGTTCTGTTTTTGAACCGCCGGCTGATCTGCGCCGAACAAGCGTGCTTGGATTAAAAGCTACCGGGCGCCATAACCCGAAGTCTCGGCAAACCTCATTTCTTGCGTGATCATGACGCAAGGTCACGTGTTGGGCCGACACTGCTGGCTTCAAAACGGGTTGGCTTGGCAAGGCTGGCTGCGTGACGTCATGCTCCCTCCTTTCTTTTTCCTTCCTCCATGCCGCGCACGCTCCTGACACACCACGTCAGAGAGGCGCTGCGCCGTGCTCCCGACCGGGCTGCAGAAATTAGGCGCATTATCCTCTTGAAACCACTACCACCACCACCACGTCCGAGCCCGAAACTGCCGCAAGGTGCCGCCCCGCAGAGCAAAAATCGGCAATCATGATTCTTAATGATAATGAAGGCAGTGAGCATAAGATAGAGGAAGTCACGCTGGAGATAGTGGATAAGTACAAATATCTGGGCGTATGGATAAACAAGGGGGCTGAATACCTAAGGGAGCACGAAAGATACGTAATGAGTAAGGGCAACAGGAATGCAGCTGTAATGAAAAATAGGGCACTGTGGAACTACAATAGGTATGACGTTGTGAGAGGGATTTGGAAAGGGGTAATGGTCCCAGGTTTGACGTTCGGCAATGCGGTCTTGTGCATGAGATCAGAGGTTCAAGCAAGATTGGAAATTAAACAACGTGACATAGGTAGGCTTGCTTTGGGAGCACACGGGAATACCCCAAATCAGGGGGTACAGGGTGACATGGGATGGACATCGTTCGAGGGCAGGGAGGCTAGCAGCGAAATATAATTTCAGGAGCGATTGAGAAAAAAGTGGTCCAAAAGGGTGCGGCATAAAATGAGCTAATAATAACAAGAATTAGAAGCGCTGAAGCATTTTTTGAAGGCCTTCAACGGATGTCAAGAACAAGAAAACGCTGCCGACAGTACAGAATGGTGCGCCTTTTGCCTGGAAGGTCCGCTTGATCTAGTCATCGCCATTCGAGCCATGCAACGAAGGACGGCACTGTGGGAAGCACGAGGATGGTGTTAATTTTATCGCAAAATATTGCTATATCGAAGTAAGACCGAAAGTCGAGCTAGTTGGTAGAAATTCATCTTGAGTAGCTTTTAGCGCAAGAAAAGGACAAGGACACAGAGGGAGGAAAGAAGACCAGCGCTAACTATCAACTGAAGGCTTTATTAGACCAGAAGAAAACATATATACTCGGACTACGTCACCCGCGGCACATGCGCACGGACAACGGTGCAAACCAAGGCACTATCTCTCCATACCTATCGTTCATTCGTTGCGATTCAAACTTTTTACGAGCTAATTCGACCCAAATGCAGTGTTCCAATCTATAAGAGCGAAATCCAAATTTTACTCTTGAATACCGACGATAGTGGGCTATTAAGATTTTAGCCGCATTATATATGTGAGGTAATTTGGTGACATGAGCGCCCTGCCAAAATATGTTGGAGCAGCCCCAACCAGATATGCAGCAGCAGCAAAAAACTGCGTCTTTCTCGGTAGACCTGACTATTTTAGAAAAGAAAGAGCGCCACACATATCTCGCACGAAGACATGTTTCAGGACTGGGGACAAAAAATAAAAGACCAGATCGCCGACTATTAGCTACTCCCTCACAAGGGTACGCGCCTGTACGATCACCGAAATGTTATTTTGTTTACCCAGTAACAGTCACCTTGGTGGCCCCCTCGACAAAATCTTAACACCAGCCCCCAGTTCCACAATTTAAACGAAAACGTCAGGATTATCACAGCTAACTTTGATAAAATGAGTTGCGTTATCATATATGCTGGACTCCGTTTCAAACAACAGGTGCAACACTGTGGGGGCTAGCGAGACCCCTTGCAGTAAGCGCGTTCGTAACAACAAATAATTTAACGTTTTTACCACTCCAAATGAGATTTATTCTTTCTTAGGCTGAGTAATGCGTGAACGTGTTTTGAGCATTACAAATAAACTCACTTATACGAATATCAATGTGTCGTTACGCATCACTTAGCGTTTGGTTGTTTTCGGTTTCTCGCATTTCATTTGCAGCAGGTCGCGACGCCTCACGCGCTGGCTCGTGCTCGACTCGAGCAGACCACGAGACTTGCGGAGTTATACATTTTGTTGACTCAAGTTCTTGCATATCTGCGACAGCATTGCACCTCATCTGTTAAACAGTGTAATTGTAAACCTTCCCTTTGCAAAGAGTATCGAACCTTCTTTCTCGCGTAAAACAAAGTGCGGGAGGCTTCCTTCGTTGGAGATATGGAGGAAACATCTATGCGCATGCGTGAATTTTGTTCCGCGCGCGGAAAGCGTCAGTTCCTGGCAAGCGGCCCACGACTGAGGACGTTTAAGGAGCGCTATCCGGATCCCAGCAAGTTGTAAAAAGACCGAACAACAAGAGCAGCGATATTGAATTGAGTTTCGGCGAAATCATGGCGACACTCGAGCAGAAATCTGTAAGATTCATTAGGCTATCGGTGACGACGACATCTCGGACACAGGAATGGTACAACCGCTTCACAAGTGGCCGCACATCAGTGTACAGGGAACCGGGTTCAGACAGAGCCTCAACAAGCCGAAATCAGAATGTAACTGCAAGCGCGGAGTTTGGTCAAGGAGGACCGCCACACCACAGTCTAAGAACTTCCGAACGAGATAGATGGAGTTATGCATTGGATCAGTATACGCAAGGATTTGGGCATGAGGAGAGCGTCCGCAAAATTGGTACCAAAACTGTCTGAAATGGAGCAGAAGAAACTCTGTCAAGAAAACATTTGTGCGATTCGTCAGGCTCCCTACTTCCTTAACAGGCTCCGTGTGACTTGGCGTTTCTCAAGCTGAAAATGCCGCCGAAACGAATGAGATTCGAGCCAAGAGATTTGGAATGCGACGACCCGATTGATCATTCCTAAATGTGCATGCCAGAAGTGTGTCCAACAAGGACGGGAGCGCTAGGAGAAGTGTGTCCATTACAGAGGAGATATTGAAGGGAATGAGGGTTTTGTACCTTCTACTCAAATTTATTTCTCATGACCTAAAATTCGATTGTTCTCGGACGCACCTCGTATGTATAGTCGACTTCGTCAATGCTCCCGACAGATCGCAACCTGGTAAAGGAAATGGTCATTGCTCCTATACACTAATGATTTCTTCCACTGCAGGCCATCCACTCCCATCCGCGAATATGCAATATCTAGCTTCATTATCTTGATCATATGAATCTATAAGTACCTTGGAATATGAATGCGCTCCGCTATGCGAGACTGTGTGCTATAGCTACCCATATTTGCAGTTAACGTGTAATTAGGATTAATACATACTTGGTTATGCCTCCGCCGCTCTGCGCCAATATAACGGGTGCCCCAGCTATTTTTAGCCAAGGGTTAAAATATACAATATTAGAGGCAGGCGAGTGAAATCAGTTGCAAATTGCTGACAGTCATCTTGTGCACTACAGGCAATTTTTTGTTTGGTAATTAATTTGTTAATTAGGATTATTCAACTAAATCGCTAAATATTCACTTTAGGCAGGAATTGCGGCTTTCAAAATTTGAGAGCGTCTTCAGAAACCCCAATTGCATTATTTGCTGTAAAGTCACGTATACCATTTTTTCCCAAGCTGCAAAGAAAGCCCGCAAAATACAAAAGGAACCACATGACTGGCGCATTCGCGCGCAGCGAACATGCTGCTCTGAGCAGTGGTTTGAGCTAACGAAATCAGCTGCGGCCGCGACACGCCGGCTCCGTTGCGGCGGTAGGACGATAGGTTAACGGTGGTTTCTTGGCCGCGTCAGCCAGTTGGCACGCGTGACTGTGCAAGTTGTACCGAGTGCGGGCCAAGATACCACCGTTACCTTATCGGCCAGAATATAATCTGGCACGCATCTACGAAATTTAGTTCTGGGTGACCATCTAGTCTGTTCTTTGCATGCAAGAGATGATTTCAACTTCGTGAAGTGTTCAATACCTTCCTGCATGACGAAAAATACCAGAGGGGCACTAACGCCCCTCATCGTACCTAATTTGTACAGCACTACATGCACTTCAATCTATCCCCAGTGTGTTCCACAGAATAGAGAATTTTCATTACACTAAAGGGTTAGTTTATTCGGCGCAAAATGCTTATGTTCTGCCATAAAAAACAAACTAGCGCGACTAAGATGACTGGTCGACGGCACTGAACCTGCGGTCAGATTGTTTCAATGTTTGCCAACGGTGCGGCTACATTTATCGGCAGTGGTGACAGATATGTACCATATAAAGGAAACCACGCCAGGACAAATGTCACGGCGCCGATTTCTAAGCTTTGGAACTCGCAGAATCCGCGAAAAGAGTGCAAACACGCGACTACCTTCAACCAAAACTGAAGTGAACACATCACGGTATCGCAGTCAAGTTACCTAACTCGGTAGGCTTTGTGATGTACAGGACGGCAACATGCTAGGTGTCGACGGAAGCCGGTCGAGTTGAAAGAAGCGTCCCAAATTCTTCGCAGGAGCAAATAAATGAAAGAATAGCAGGACTACTGTGTATCATTAAAGCACTGCTCTCATCATCAGATTTCTTTCTCTACGAGAGTAACTATCTGCTGCTTTTTTGTTGGCCCGTTCCCCGTTACTATACTGAAGCGCGTTCCTCATATTCATATTGTGGTTCTGGCACGTAAAACCCGACGAATTGTTATTACTCTTGAAGGCTTTTTATGCTAATGTCAAATTTCTGTATTACCACTCTACTCTGAACAAATGGAACTTCGTTGCCACCTGCAGCGGAACACGAATGCTCCAACGAAAATATTACAACGCAGAACTCACCTTTACTTAGAGCGCTGTTGGTAGAACCATGAGGCCTGGCTCCTGGTACGCAGACACCAAGCCATGCCGATATACGCAGATGCTCGATCGGTGAATCGGTCGTCCAAGCGCATCTGCAGGAAAACACGAAGTGCCCACCGCGGGAAGAAGCCTCACGGATCGTTGCCAACACAGAGTTAAACCGCTGTTACTTGTCGACCATGCGGCTTTGCCTTTTATACCAGTGTCGCTCCCACATGCATGCGCAAACTGCTTCAAGAATGGAACATTCGCCACGGTTTTCTTTTTGGCTGCTGTACGCAGTCTGGTCTGAGATGAACGCTGTCAGAATCCAGTCGTAATTTGTTTTTTTATTTAAATTTTCGTTTTTATTTGCCCAGCAAGTGTCACAATTTCTTTGGGCGTACCAGCTGCCGATGTTGCCTGCACGCGCGACTGAAGAACAAAGCACACGCTTTTACGTGACCGTAGTATAACTTCGTGCAGTTTGCATGTCTTAAAGAAGGGGTGACAGAAAATTTGTGAACCTCTTTTTTTTTCTCCCAGTCAGTGGCGAAAGTCTCGTTAATAACGGCAACGAAACTCATTTGCCCCAGCGCGAGACGAATGTTTATTTATATGCTCGTATATTAGGACTTGAGGCAGTTTCGATTTCGAAAAGCACTCCAGGGTCCCGTGACGTAGCCGGCCTACTCGTTAAAGAAGTACTGACATGAATTTTTAACATTTTCGAATTGTTGCTCCGAATAAAAATTCGGCAGATCCCATGCTTTCTGGGAATCGGTTTCATGCGAAGCAGTCAGCGAGTACTTCTATGCTGTGTTTTATGGCTTTGAGCCAAGTGTTACGAGGTTGATCAAGGTGATTTGTAAGTGTAGTAGGTGTGTGCACATATTGGGCTTACCAGGCACGTCGACAGCACTGGCGTTTAAAGTGTATCTTATGGTGCGACGTAACGTCAGCCCTCACGTTAGAGTACATACGCCAGTATTATCGAAACTAAATGCACTTTACGGTGCAATCATGGGAATATCATACATAACTTTCGTTAATGTATTCTCCCGGGGTCGAGCAATCCTTCATTATAGCTTGCTGAACCATGGAAATACAAATGTAATGTTTATTAGACTGCTATAAAAGTGGAGCCAACACTGAAACCACAGACGTTAACCTGACATGCCGCCTGTATCGTAGGAGTACATGTTTATTGCATTGTTATACAATCATATACCCAGCACCACAACCACAATTCATGTTGCACCGACATTACGCCTGCATTGGGTGTTTTTCCAAAGTAGCTTCTAGACCTGGCGTGGCTCTGTGGTAGAATACCTGGCTGCCACGCAGAATCCTTGGGTTCGATTCCTGCTGAGATCCTAGCTTTTATTATTTCCATTCGGAGGTCAACGCTGCCGATGTAGGTTTTTCTTAATGCTCTTCCATTTAAATTACCAATGTGTGTTCTCGCCATTCCTGGGTAGATATGAAGTGGCAATCACCTGTGGCGCATACCCGTACAGCGCGGCCCGTGGTAAACGGGTGTGTGCCACACGTGTCTGGAGGAAAGGGTTTGACGACGTACGCGACAGGATTTTCATAGTATTCATGTCATGACCCGACAGTCATATTCGTCACACGCAAAAAAAAGGTATATATATATATATATATATATATATATATATATATATATATATATATATAACGCCATAAATTTCCTTCAAAGTACTGTAAAACGCTCCTGCATGAAACTGGGACTCTGTCAGTATTTTTTCGAGGAGTTATATACTACTGCCTGTAGTGAGCCCGCAATGAAAAAAAAAGAACGACGTGTCGAATCACCTTACCCCGAAGAAACACAAGCGGAGGAGCACTGATAACCAAAATTTTTTTCCTGTGTCTGCAAATTTAACCGTGTTGCGTGCTCGGCTGTTTTGAGTCCTTAGAAGATCTCAAAATTAGCAACCAGTGTTCAGAACCTGCGCGAGAGCATGTACATCGACACCAATAACTAAAAGGGTAACCTACTCATGAAACGAAAATTCGCCGATGATGGGCTGGAGTGCTTGAGATGGACATTCCTAAGTCATGACAGGCACTTCACCGCTATTCGTAAAGCGGGATGTATACAACAATTGCGCATAGGTCGGCAAAAAAATTGGAGCTCACTCAGACTCACTGAAGAAATACATTTTGTTCCGAAGGCTCACTCGGACTCAGACTCACTAAATGATTTATCAACTGGACTAACTCGGACTCAATCTCACCAACATATTACTCAGCCGGACTCACTCAGACTCACGGCTTCACCTGTGTCTGAGTGAACCTGAGCGAGTCGATTCATGAGTCTGTTAGCGTTAAATTAGCTTTTTCTGTCATGGTGCCGATGCACTTTAACGCCAATATCTCACGTAATCGGTGCTCTACGATGCGCCTTTTGATCTTGCACCATCAAACACGTATTATAAGGGGCTGAAATCATGCAAGGACAGTTTTATGAAATACGCGACTCACACGAGATATATTATCAAGAACTTCCCGTGAAAGAGTTTGCACGGGGAGGTAGACCCCCCCCCCCCCGCACACACACACACACGCCTCAAACCTCTGATCAATAAATATTGAGGGGGCGCAATAATGCTCGTGCGTTGACATATGTGTGAATAGACTTGGGTATAATGGTAAGCCGATATAACACTGGTAGTAATGCTGAAGATGAGTAGATATGACTATAGGTCGGCTTAGACGGTCTAGCCCACTCAGACTCAGTCAAGAAATATATTTTGTGCTTAGGGCTCACTCGTACTCAGACTCGCCAGTATGTTTCTCAACCGAACGCACCTGCACTCAGGCTCACTAAAATTTTCCTCAGTCGGACTCACTGCGACTCAAACACACCAAAACATTACTTACCCGGACTCGCCCAGAGTCAGACTCATGGCCTGATCTGAGTCTGAATGAGTTTGAGTGAGTCGACTCATGAGCGAGTTTGCCGACCTGTGCAATATCGTATTATTGGAACTAACATACGGGGCTGAAAACTTGAAGGATAACAAGGAAACTCGAGAAAAAAGTGAAGTACCACGCAATGTACGACGGAAGAAAAAAATGGCCCGCATTAAGACACCGAACGATACGTAGAGAAAATAAGGGAACAAACAGGCGTTGCCGACATCCTAGTTAACATCATCAGAAAAACAGTGGACTTGGGCAGGTCACTAATACGAAGGACCGATAATTCATGTGCCGTTAGTGCGGCGTAATGGATCCCAAGGGAACAGAAACGAAGTCAATGACAGCAGAGTGTTAGGTCGAGGTAATGAAATTAAGAATGTCGCAGGAATAAAGTGCAATCAACTGTCGCAGGATAGAGGGAATGGGAGATCGTTAGAGAAAACGCCAGTTCTGAAGTGGTCACTGAATAGGCTGAAGAGGATGACAATTATGTTTATGATGCTCACAGAGGCGTTTCTTGGACTGACCGAAAGAGGGCTTAATTGCAGCTGAATGAACAGTGTGCCCAACTGTTGAATATGCAAGTTAACTGGATTTAACGTAACCTAGCGTTCTAAGCTATAGGCCCTGATGAAATACGTCAAATCATTTAAAACGGTCGTTTTTTAATTGTCAACTCAAACTTCTAATGTGATCATTTACACTTAATTGTAATGGCAAAAATGAAAGCTCAGAAGCTTTCCATTGAAGCTGGTTCAACATTGTCTGCTCGGTGCACCGGTGTACGAACAATGAGCTACACAAGTATTAAGCCTCTAATCATGCTGTGGATTTTCCAACCTATGGCGCGAGGAAGAAAAAGAAACGCGGATACCATGAGAATAAATTGCTTGACTCGTATTCCACGAAATAAAATGCACTGCATTTAAACATTTCACGTGCAACAGCAGCGCCAGAAGACAGCCTAGGGAGCAGAAGCAAGATTGGAGGGGCGGGATAACATCCGCCATGATGACTGCAATACGTCATCGCGAAGCAATAGCGTCCGTAATCTGGAAAAGTTCACATGCGTATAGCATGCGCATGTTAACTTTCCCAGATTGCGTACGGACTAACGTATGCTTGCAATAGAACATTCCCAAGCTTAATTTCGGCGAAGCTTAGTGCGTGACATTCCCGCGTTAACGACGAAGCATAAATGTGTGGTTGTGTTCAACGGGTCGTATTTTTTGCCCTCCAGTGACCCATGTCGGCGACTTAAGACTAATAAATGTTAGTACTGCCCTCTGAATTTTGTGAAGTGCTTATTGGTAGTATCGCATGACTGAATTTGTGAAGATGAGGGACAGCGTAGTCAAAGGCACCGAATAGGTGTGCTATAGAGGTTGTCTGAACAGGAAAAACTCAGAGGGTCCCTTATGCAATTGCCTAAGACGACTCGAAGGCGAAAGCCATTTTCTTGTTCTTTTTCTGCTCGGTCGACGTGCTGATCCTCCCCTCCACCGTAACATTCAAAAGCTTTCCGAGTTCAACGTGCTTTTGCACTGCCTCCCGGATCGGAGGCATTACAAGCTTTCTGCTCCTGACATGGTTTTGCAGAGCCTCCGTTATCGGCCCGCCTTTAATCAAGTGAGGATGCCCTTCGATGTCGCCACTACGATGTGTCAAATTCTGGTGATCTGTGACGTCATGCTGACGTCATGTTACACTGAGGTCATGTGGCATTTGGTACGCCGACTCACACACACACACACGCACACACACACACACACACACACACACACACACACACACACACACACACACACACACCACACACACACACACACACACACACACACATATATATATATATATATATATATATATATATATATATATATATATATATATATATATATATATATATATTCACTTGAGTACCACGTGACTCTGAACCCACTTTTATTACTTTTTTTTGCATCCTTCAACGCCAACGCCGGTCTCGCGAAGTATCGAGAGATATTGCCAAATCTCGAAGACGCCGACGGTCACTTTTCGCGTTTGATGAGGCATCTAAGGCTTTCCCCATAATAGGGGCCTCATACCGGTTAGCTGATATTTCGATGGGTGGTATATTCGTCAAAGGCGCCATATGTTTGGAAGGGTTGGTCATTGACGCCTTTGACTAAGATAGGCTCACCTACGAAAGCATCGGTTAGCCTGCCTTATGCCCTTATTTCTCCCCTGCAGTTCGGATTTTCTCACTATGATCAGTGCGCACTACAAATAAGTGGACAGTACACATCATTCTGTAGTGATTGTGTCTACAAAACATGAGTGGCTGCTTCGCAGAATGGCGGCCGAAATTTAATACAGAAGGTCACGCCTTTCTGAGGGAGCCGGGCTTTCTGCGAATGTGAGCCACGGGTTGCAGGGCAGTGATCGAGCCACTGACTATGACACGCAACTTCAGTTAATCCTCTAATCTGAGACGCTCAGTGACGACACTAGAATGGTGCCGCAATGAAAAAAAGCGATAAACACATGCGGGGCCCATCACGTGAATATTACAACGTACTGAGGCTACAGTGTCCGCAGGAAAGCGGGAAAAAAAAAACTATGCTTGCGGACTGTTGCCGAGGCAAAGACACAGAGTGCCTGAGTTGTCAGTGGCGTTGATTTTCTGGAAATGCGGTAACAGGACAGTTCAACATCTTGCAACTCTTCCTATAATTAACTAATTTACAAAAAAAAATCATTCTTAAAATCTTAGCTAGATGGCATCTGCAACTTTAGGTGCAATCGAAACAATGTCTTGTAATGAACACGCACTTTTTTCACGGTAAACAAGCATTCCTCACAGAGAAGAAGAAGACATGCGTTTCGAGACTCTTGCAGTTGCCTTGTTTACATAAGCAACAGAAAACTTTCAAAATGTAACAAATGTTTTCAATGGATTTCGTGAAGGGCCTGTTAACGTACGTTTTTTTCCTGCTTTAAACAGGCCGCAATAGCTTGGTTTCAATCCATGACTTCGCATAAATCTGCAGACTATCAGATATCCATTGAGTCAGTGAGGTGGGATTTGTCAGTTTATTTGATTTCATTTCATTTTCAGAAACACTGAGAAGAAAGGCGAGGGCGGGCTGTAAATTTTGTACTGTGCTTAGGAACATAAGTTATTTAAGGCGTATTTTATTATAAGTTTGAGAAAGGAAAGCCACACGGTTCAAACTATGGCGCCTAATTAAAATACTTCAACGAAAGCTACTGAATAACAATCAGTATTCAAATATATTTGTGCCTTAGTTTTGTCGCTTATTGAACACGAAAAAGCGAAGTCTAGCGACTGTACCACACGGCTTGGCGCTTTCACCCAGTTGTGCAATATAATGGGTTTGTAAACTGACGCCAACGAAAATGAGCGAAGTCAAGCCTGAGTATGCACAGTCCGAAACGCACGACCATCATCACATTTTATGATGGCGTTATTTCTCAAAATAAGCTTCTATGATTCAAAACATGGCAGCGACAAAAGGCGTGCTCGCCAACTTTAAAAGGAACCAGGGGAGGCCAACGGCAGTACCGATCGGAGGAAAAATATTGAAGAAACTCGGAAAATATTCAAAGAAAAATGAGAGGAAGGGCAGGACGCCTTTCCAGATTCCATCGTCTTGAAGAAGGACCGAGCCACTTTGCACCAAAACTAGTGCTGATTCACAGTTGAGCAGCCGCCCGCTCGTCGCATGCGTTGCGGTTATCAGTCGGCGATTGCCGGTTCGCGCGCGGTGGTGAAAGCCGATATTGTCGCCTGTCTTTGTGTCCGCTACGCTGTCGGAGTCATAGCGGGAATTATGAATCTTTAAGGTCTGTACGCCACGTGGTGCCAAAAACCGCGAACTGAAAGCGATGTCCGGAATTGCTGGGCATGTATATGCTTGTTGGGAAAAAAGGGGTGTTCATTTTGTCTTACTGTGATGCTTAAAACAGCACTAACCAATCAACATTCGTATCGTATACAGCGGTACCATTGAGATTGTCTAACTGAAAACGCTTTATTGGCGGTTTTCGTTCTAAATGTTTATGTTCTGCCTTTACCCAACGGCAGCTGACCCCATCCATTTTTCAAAGTTGATCGTCGTCTCCTTTGAAGCTGCCGTATCGACCGCATCTTCGCGGCTCTGAAGGTTCCATGTCGCTCTGTCATCTATTTTACAATTTCAATAGGCATGATCACGCTTTCGGCTGTAGGTGCGCGTGCTGGCTTACAAATCTTATAAAAACCATCTGGGTGCAAAGTGCGCTCACACAGTCCTGTTTTTCTCGATGAGCTGTGATGGTGATACCCGGCGAGCCGAGCTGGCGATGGGTTATGCATGCGCACGAAGTGGCGTGCAGCGAACGCGAGTACATGTTTGAGAGTGGTTCTATGTTCCGTTGTATACACGAGACGACTGTATGGACCGTCACTACATAAATTGTCAGAAACGACCGCTCATTCCTCAACTGTATCGCCAAGCAGCGTTAGTTCGCTGCTTAATCAATTGCGAGAGATTCACGATGCGTTGCCTTTCATGACAGTGGTGCTCAAAGTTGGCAGGAGGGGCTACCTAACTAGCATCAGGATATTTATACGGGTACGTTATACTGACTGATCAATTGGCTTGCTACTCTGCAACTGGGGATAATGCTCGTACCTGTGGTGAAACGCAGGCAGGCCGGCAGGCAGGCAGGCAGGCACGCACGCACGCACGCACGCACGCACGCACGCACGCACGCACGCACGCACGCACGCGCACGCACACGTACACGCACACGCACACACACGCGCACTAAAGTAAAAGGGAAGAGAAAGCTCCCGTAGAAAAATAGTACAAGACATCGCTCTATTCTATACATGAAACTATGTTAACGTTCAATCGTTGCTTCGGCCTTGCTAGCTGGAATCAGACTGTGATTGCAAAGGGATCCTATTATTTAGGAAGCGTTAAGTCTGCGGCCTCGCTACATAGTTTCACACAGCCCAACGAGAACTCGAAAGTCACTCGTGTAAACAAATCAGCTTAATTACTGTAGAGAGGCGTCGGTAGACTAACTGAAAAGAACGCACGCAGTGGAGCCTACATACACCCTGAACCGGAAATTGGAAATTGAATGAGGCTTAATTTAACGATAGAATTTCCTCGCAACATTTGGCAAACCTAGGCGCCCATTGCATATTCCAGCGCGTACGCACGTTTGTTCAACCCTATTATGACCATGCGAAAGGAACGTTGCTTTCGGCGATATCTGTGTATTTGTGAGCGCTTTCTCAGTAGGCCAATAGAAGGAACTAATGGCGTTTTATTTTGTTTGTTCGTTCTGTCGTTTTATCGCGTGTTTTCACTATTTGTACTGCTAGCTCTCTTAAGTGCCGGAAGGAAACGGAGTTCTACCTATATAGTCTGTTAGCATAAAGAAAATCTTAGGAAAATTAGCGTAATTTTCTGAGAGACGCACATCCACTAAAACAACGTTGAATGGCCTATTCAAACAGCTGATTGTTATGATGAAGCATGGTGTTTAGCATTCCGTTGCAATGCAGATTTTAATCAAGACGACTGGTGATCTTGCATAACAAGCCCTAGCATCACACTCTTATACAAACACTACATCTCATCTTGCACCTGTTCAACATGTCACCAACATTTTATTGTGCTAACGAAAATTTTTTTTTGTTGTATATTGTTCTGAGTTACGATAGTCATTCAACCCTACATCTGCAGTCGTGAAGCTGCTTCGCTGTCGAACAGTGACCGGACCAGCCATGTGGCTGTTCACATTCTTCTCTTTTCTGAACCCCTTTTCGTGAAATGTATTTTGCGCCACAGTCAATCACACCTAAGCAACCAACCATCAGTTTCGTTGTGAGTACGTTTCTTTAGGTTTCGCTGAGCTGCCAATCCTAATTTTAAAAAATTATTCGTGTCTGAGTTTTTTATATGTAATGCAACAATAGTAGTCTTCGCAGTTGTAATATTAGTGCAGCCGTGAAGAAGCTGTGGGCATATTTAATTAGAGATGTATTTAGGTCAGTTTAGGCAAGGTGGAGAAACTAAGTCACATGCGGCACTACTCCTAATCATGCTATTCATTTTCAATAGTGCTAGAAGCCAAAACAGTGAAACATATTTAAGGCTTCACGAGACCTCATCGAGCTTCGTAACAGCAGACAATGATACTAGAAAATAGTAGAGTAAGAAACTAGTTTTTTGTTTCTCTCGGTAACTAATGCAAATGTGTTCCACTCTTTGGATGCCTAACAGACAAACACTGGTTCACTGGTCCTGGCTTCTATGACCATACGAGTAACGAAGCACTTATTAATTAGGCGCTAACGTGTAGTACGCAGCGTGGCGTACTACTTGCTCTCTGGCGTACTACTGCTACTGGCGTCTCTGTGCTCCTGCGAAGGGAGCAATCAGCGCCTTATAAGTGGCGGCACTGACTTCGCTCCGACAGACCAATAATGCCGTAGATTTACGAGTGCACCGAACGCTGAGAATAGAGGGTCTCAACCCCTAGCTATATATACTAACGCAATGCCTCATGGTGAGCTGTCGAGGTCCTTCTTAACACCTTCGGGTGTGGAAAGATATATGACTTCCCTACCGGAAGGTGAATATCCTGTCGTTTAGAATCATTAATAATTACTGGCAGACGGCGAGTGGCGACCAGCGGGTGCAGCTGTTGCCGATCGCTACAACGCCCTTCCTCGTTGTCGCAAGTGTCCTACGCACTCTTACCGCTGCTCAAGATGCGATTCGTGCGGATCACTCTAGCATGCTCAGACCAGCACTTACACAGCTTCTTGACAATATGTGCACATTCACGGCGAAGACGCTTTGATCGTGAAGCCGCTCCAAATTTTGACTCGGTGTATCGTGGTAGGATTTCATATCGCATATGAATGTCAAGTATTTTTAGTCATAGTCTACCTCTAGCCTTTGTCAAGCACACCACTGCCCAGCGTACCTAAAGGTAGTTTACAATAGATTGGTTCAAAGAGAACGAATCAATTAATTGAATATTACTTCAATCGAAACGTGTTGCACCAGTTCTGCGGGCAACTCATCTGTCGAGTGAGATTTAAAGAGCAGTACAGAGATGGGTTGTCGCAGCATTTCAATCTCAGTTTCAGTATTCCGTCTCATTGTGCGTGAAACGAAGCCTACTACTATTTCCATACCTTTTTAGGCCGACGCCATGAAAAAAAAAAAAAACCTCAAGGGCAACGACATTTCGGTGGTCATCGCAGCTACACAACTTCGCAAGCCGCAGGCTTTGCAAACGAACTTGTCGCAAAGCGTGTGAGTGGCCAACTTATAATTACCATGCGTCATCGCCGAGAGTCCGAATTGCGTTGGAGATTTGAAATTAAGGCTCAGTTTCATTTACCCGCGTCGGCTATAGCTGCTCTCTAATTAAACCAACGAATACGCCTTCCTTCGCTTTCGCGATGAGCGCTTCTGTCTGTCTCATGACTGCCCTCGTGGAAGGTCGAGAGCAATCTTAGAGCCGCTTGCTGGCTCGCAAACGATCCACATTATTCGAGCACTGCCATCTTCATCACTGTCCCCTTAACGTACCTTCACCGCAGCTTTTCATAAGATACTCACCATTGTGTCTGTGATCCTGTCGCTCGCCCATCACAATTGCGTCGCTCCATGTGGCGATGCCTTGTGGAACACCTCATGAAGCTTGTTAGCTGGATACCTGCCAAAAGTATAGCACATCGATTCCCAAATGTGGTGGATTCCTCACACCTTTTTTAGGGGCGAAGCTCCTTATGCCGTGGGTCTCTCCATCATCCGTTTGTACGTTTGTTTGTAGTAGCCACCTCTAGTTCGTGAGAAGCGCGCGTTCTGGTATGCAGTAGAAGAAGAAGACGACGTTGACGAATGAGATTCTCGTGCGTGTTCGCCTGTGTGGCATTCTTTCTTCTTTACTGCGCGCGTTCTGGTATGCAGTAGAAGAGCAAGACGACGTTGACGAGTGACACTCTCGTGCGTGTTCGCCTGTGTGGCGTTCTTCTTTACTACGTCTCGTGTTTTCAACGACACCCGAAGACAACATTTCAGAAGTAACGGGCCATGAGGCTCCCTCTTGGCGCGCTTTCTCTTTAGCTCGGAGTCGCCAGATGGAAGATAAGGCTACGGAATGGAGGGCACGGATTGCGGCGGCAGCACGCGCTCGCAGACAGAATCCTTAGGTGAGAGCCCGCGAGGCCGAAGCTGCACGTCGAGGCCGTGACGCAGACTCCGCCGTTCGAGCCCGCGAAGCCGAAGCTGCTCGACAAGCTGCACGGCTGCGGCGAGAAGACCCCGCCGTTCGAGCCCGCGAGGCCGAAGCTGCTCGATAAGCTGCAGGGCTGCGGTGAGAAGACCCGCCGTTCGAGCCCACGAGGCCAAAGCTGCTCGACAAGCTGCACGGCTGCGGCGCGAAGACCCCGCCGTTCAAGCCCGCGAGGCCGAAGCTGCACGGCTGCAGCGCGAATCGGATCTTCAAAATGTGAAGGACCGTGAAGCGGCGAGAAAGCGCGCTAACCGGCAGGCAGAGCCCGAGGCTGTGCGAGCACGTGAAGTGGCTGCAAAACGCATCAGGCGGGCTCTGCCCGAAGGCACCGACGCGCTTCCAGCAGGAATTCCTTGATAAAAGTTTCGGCCATAGTTGCGGCGTGTGCGACAAATTGTGGTTCTCAAACAATCTAGTCACAATATCTTCCATGAAGAAGGACCACGCTCGCGCCAATGCCATTGCCGTGCTGCAGCGCGAGTTCGCTTCGCCCCACTTATCATCACTCACCACGTGGATATGCTGTGATTTTCTTCTTTCTTTTTTAACTCGAAAGTGTTTTATGCCGGGGTCGAACACGGCTCTACTGACGCATTTCCGTCACGGATATGACGTTGTAAATATAAAGACTAACCTATGAAAAAGAAAAAAACTAGAGAAAAAGTTCCGTCACCGGGAGTCGAACTTACGACCCCTCGACCTCCAGCGCGCAGCGCGAAACGAGTCCGCCACGAACGGCACGCCCTTCGTCATTCTAACAGCGAGCTATTTATATACACCACTTGACGGTAGCGGTACTCAGAGATCGGGGTACACCAGCGTGTTTTCTTTATCACTAGCGAGATGGCGCGAAGGGCTCGAAGGATTCAGAGCCGTCGATGGGGAGAGTCTGGCGAATGGGCGGGGCAGTGACGTCGCGGCGCGGCGATGACGCCGTTCACGTCACCGCCACGCCTCCGTTCCGGCGGCGTCCGCCATATATAGTCTTTCCGCGCGACGGGCGCACGGCTGAAGCTATGTACGCGCTGTTCATTCGTGAAATCTAGCGCTCCGAAACAAATTGCGAAAGCGAAATGGTGCAAGAACATTGTTATACAAATTTAATGAAGAATATGGAGTGAATTAGACGTGTCCAAATCATCGTGAAACTGAGTTGTGTAAGCCGATTCGAGTCCACGGCGTTCTACAATACGTGCTGTGCTTTTAGAGCGCCGCTCTTAGACGTCTGTTCCTGCGTTGTTCGGCATCGCCGTTGGCGTCGTCGGCGTAACCGATAGAGCGAACGAGGACGAAAGACAGCGAACGTGGATTCTGTCGATATCACGAGCCACTGGCCTCTAACATAGCTCTCTTCCTCCGTCATGCGTGCTCGCCCTTCGGTCGGAGCTCGTGCGCATGCAGGGCTGGTGGGTGCGCTGCTACTGTCTCGCTTGTGATGGGGATGTCGATGACGCCTGCAATGCACAGAGTGGCGTGCGTAGCACTCGAGCACTGGCAGTTTCTTCCAATGCGGATAGCCAGAAATTCAAACACAGTTCGCGTTGCCTCAACACAAAGCTGCGCTCAGAATTTGCATGAGGGAGTATCGTGATCATCGGGGACTTTTCGAGCTATGAAGACCTGTGGGTTTGCGTCTATCTTGGTTTTTTTAAATGCGAAGCATTTCTTAGCGAACTTCTGCGACTTTGAGCGTATCTATCTGTCTATCTATGTATCTATCTAGCCGCCTACGAATTTGTGCTCTCCTGGCCGTTTCGTTCATGGGGTGTATACCAAAATTGGTATGGCATAACGTGAGTGTATGGCAAACTTAAATGATTGGTCATAACATGAAAATCATGACATGCATGTCATGCACAGCATGATTTACATGCCACAGTCTTGGTGCTCTTGCGGCCGTTCCGTTAATTTGATATATACCAAAATTGGTACGGCTTGAAAGAGTGTATGGCGAACATAAATAACAGGAGTTATTATGAAAATCATGACACGCATGTCATGTACAGCAAGACTTACGTGCCACGCTCATGGAGCACTGGCGGCCGTTCGGCTTGCTTGATATACACCAAAATTGGTAGTGCGCGACATGACTGTGTGACGAACATAAATAACGGGAGTTAATGTGAATATCATGACACGAGTGTCATGTACTGCATAGCTTACGTGCCACGCTTATGGTGCGCTGGCGGCTGTTTCGCTAGCTTGATATACACCAAAATTGGTATTGCGCGACGTGACTGTCTGACGAACATAAATAACAGGATCTAATATGACAATCATGGTGCGCATGTCATGTAGGGCATGATTTAGACGCCACGCTCCTGGTGCGTCTTCCTTTTCTTCAGTTGATGTATTGTTCCTCTCGCCCCCCCCCTTCGATAGCTTTGTGACCTAACATTGTGTTGCACTGCCTCCGATCTTGGAGGCAGTGCAATCTTTCTACACCACATCTGGTCATGTGCTGACGTCATCGCGTGAAGTCACGTTATTCGACGTCATGACGACGTCACAATCTTTGGTCGTATGGTCACGTCATTACGTGATGATTTTTGACATCCCTCGTGTTGGCGCCGCCGACGCGGTACGCCGACGCCGCGGACGCCGACGGTCAATTTTCGCGTTTGCTGAGGCATCTAAGGTTTTCGTCAAAGGAGATGCAGGGCCCCCAGTAGGCGCGTGTTAAAAGAAAACAACACTTCGTTCCGCTAGTCTGATGGCGTACATCCTGTTGGTTTACTTTACAATATCATTTTTATGGTCAACTTCTTCGCGCTCTATACTTCCTAATCACGAAATTTCATCGAGCACATAGGGCCCCTTGCTATAGTGGAAGAGCTTCCTGCACGAGCACAGACATCGTGCACTATACGTGCATGACTAAAAAGCGCAAGGCACATTCGCTTAGCACAGAGGCGCGGATTGATTTACATGAGCGAATGAAACGTGAAACTGGTAGCATGTACACAAGCGGCAACACAGCAGTAAATTACACCATAGGCTGACAGCCACAGAAACGCAGACCACATAACGTACAGCACATGCCAGGTAACCGCCGCAGCTGGCGCGCGGCGGCACTAACCTGCGATATCGAAATAAATCTTCCCCTCACAACATCACGGTAGCATCCCAAGCTCGTTCTCAGAACGCGAGATAAATTACGTAAACGCAACAGATCACGCTTGACACTTATAGCGTGATCGCTGCAAAATTTCAATCTGCCCAAGCGTTCGAAACGCGAACCATAAAACTCCTTCTTTCAGCGCGATAAAATTATTTTTAAAATTTGTGCGCCTGAAAGGGCCCTATTGCACAACAAATAAAACGTTTGTGTTAATGGTACGCTGTTTATAATACCAGCAATGTTCAAGCTAAATACTGAAGTACGTATCTCGCATAGCACGGAGCAGTCGGTCGGGGTCAATTTGCTGCGTCTGATGTTTCTGATCCAAAGGCGTCGTCGCTTCTTTTCCTTCGGAAGCCTAAAAAGGCGGTAACCCTGCGCGCTGCTGTTTGAACAGCCAACCGCGCAACAGCAGCCCATCGCACGCAACAAATTCACGCTTCACTCAGCAGTCGCCATGAATATGCGCGGCTTCGCACAAGATCTACGTAACCTACGCGCGCTCCTAAGCGCCGGACTCCGCGCCGCGCTGTTGCCACTGCCGCCCGCCGCCGCCGGCGAGGAGAGAGGATTTACGTCACGAGAAGAGGGCGGCGCTGGGGCGGAGCTCGGAGAGCGGCGAGATGAAACAATCGCCAAACTCTCCCGAAGGTTATATATGGCTCTGGAAGGGTGAAGGGTGGGCTTTAAAAGTCGTCGCCCCCCGAGTTGAGATGACCGTGCGCCTCTACAGGGCGTGGGCGCTCGTGCGCACGCGCTTATCTTGTTCGTCTCGCGCTCTCACCGCAAGTTAGCGTGTAAGTTAGAGAGCACGAAGGTCACTTCGCTAACTGCAGTGGCCGCTTTTGCGAAAGGAGCGCGCTGCTCACAAAGAAATAAGTTACAACCGTGACAGTTCGCGCTCATCCTGTGCATACTTTTGCGTTCGTTTTGTGCGTCCTCCTTTGTATTTGACCAGCGCGCTTTAACTGTAGAGCTGTGAAAGTTGTTAGTTCGCGCTCATCCTGTGTATGTTCCCTTCGTGCGTCCTTTCTGCTTGAGCAGCGCGTTGCATGTTTCGAGCTGCATGTCGTTCTTCGCGTGACATTACAACTTGTTGCTATAACATTCATTCCTTCGCCCTCGGGGCGAAACAATACTCAACAAACGCTCAGCTACATCTGTGAAGACACGTTTTACTTTCGTGTTATACCGATTCCTATGAAAGAGGGATCAGCCATATTTTTTTGCGACGCCTCGTATAAAGGAGCAGTTGGAATGGGTAGCCGACTGGTGCGAGGTATATTACGTGGCGATGGCAACTTGCAAGCGGACGCATGGAATTTACAGGATAATAAACGAAGCATGTGATAACGCTGAAACCGTGACGAGCACGTGTTCTTGTGTACTTTGAGTGTTTCAGCCCTATTTTCTTTTTATTCACGTTTGATTCAGATTACAGAGCTTAACTAAACATTTCGCGAGGGCGGAGCAAACAACGACAAGAAAAGAATGCGATACAACCGGGACACAACAAAAGGTATTCGCACACAGAGACGTCTACTCTGCGCTCGATTCCCTGGTCGGCGCTATCGAGATATCACGAGGCATGCCGGCGACAAAGTAGACGGCTCGAAGGTGACGCTCTGAGAAGGCAGACGGATAGAGAACAGCCCCCTGGCAACAAACAAACCACGGTAAACTCAGGTCCGTGCCTGGCAGAGACAGCTTTGCTACTTCGGGAAGAAACAAGCAAGCTCTCAGATTCTCGCCTTGTATTCGAGAACTTATGGTTCCACTTTGCGACTAAAGCGATGAATACGCGCCGTTGTTCATGCTTCGCTTTCCAGTTTGTTTTGCTCTATTTAGTAAAGCTCGTTTCTAACAGCGAAAACTTTGGTGTGTAAAAATGTGTACGAAAAACTATCATAATCATGAACGGGTATGTGCCACAAAAAGTGGGCAAATAGCATTACTAATCGCTGGTCCACTAAAAAATAAGGAGGCCACAGGCGGGCAGCAAACGCGAATTAAAATTTCTAGACAGATGTAACCAGCAATTCAGGAAAGCTTTATTAAAGCGCCGGAATTAACTCGGTGATAAACACCTCGGCCGGATTTTTCAGCTTCGCTGAAGCATCTGTACGGAGTGCTTCAGCGGTACGTACAAGAAGAGAATACTACGGGACTGTAAAGGCAAAGGCGGCTGCTAGAAAACCCCGAAGCGATGGAAGCTCTATGCGAAAGACGACATGCCCGTAGATCTACGGGAGGTGCGAGCGCTCGGTTTAAGCGCCAGTTTCCTCTGGGCTTTGGGCATCCCTGTCGTGTCTGTGACTGTCTGTGGTTTAACCCGAACCTCTCTGCGCTGAGAAGCCAGCTAGAAAAAACCTAGCATCGCCGAGCTAAAGCCTACCAACAATCTATAAACACCCAGATTAGACTTCAGACTCATTCAGCCTCGCTGTTTCAAGCCATACGCGACTTAGTGCAAGGTTCGTAATTTTTTTATCACGAAAGTGTTTTATGCCGGGGTCCACCAAGACATCAGTGACGTATTTCCGTCAAGGAAATGACGTCGAAAAAATGCACATGATCAGATGGCAAAGAATAATATCTATGTATTTTCTATTAAAGGAACACAGCACCTAATACTTACCTAGTGATTTTGCGCCTCAGGTATGCGTAATATTTACTTTTTGATCGACAACGTTCACAAGTATGAACAGCCGTACCAGTTCAAGATGGGTGGGTGGTAAGCAAGCGGTTCAACTTTGGCCGGGTGGCTCAATCGGGTGACCGACAGACAAGCAGATGGGCAGACAGACCAAAATTTCTGCGTTTAAGTTCCCAAAAAAAGTTCCCTCAAGGGGGGTTGAACCCACGGCCTCCCGGCCCGTGACAACAGATGCTCAGCATGCTATCCACTGCGCTACGGTCACGCACTCTGGCGGGTATAGAAACGCGCCTTTTACGTCTCACACCTTCCTCTCACAGTGCTCGTGGTTGGAGCGATGGGGTCTTCCTCTGGGAGAGGTAAAGTGAAGTAATGCATCTTGGCCATGGCCTCCGCGATAAGCTCCTGCAAAGTGTCGTTGCTACACGTCCATCCAGTTTGGCGCGTTTCTAATAGGTGAAGTGCAATTTCGTCAACGCCTTAACACACTGCGAGGTGGCAACCTTAGCCCAAGCGTTCGTCTTGCTCATAGCATCCATCCATAACAAAAATAGCTCTGAGATGCGCACCTGCCTCGCCTAGCTGTAACACGTACCGCGTTTCCCGCTGACGCTCACCCCGAGGAAAATCGGGGACGGGCTACAGCGGAGACACGACGCGCGTGGCGTTTCCCTTTTGTCCGGCCGTGGTGTTGTATAAATCTTTAACATGCCGCGCGATCGTGACCTTAGCCCAAGTTCTGGGTCCAATCAGCGACGCTCTTCTGGCTATCAAAGCGCTTTTGCTGATTACGCTCTCACCGTTAACTAGTACAGCTATCACAAGGGTTTGTTTAATAACTGATCATGGACGTTAGTCGTCAGGATAAAGATGTGCCACCAAGTGTCAACGTGGGTGCATCAACGTTAAACTGTGTCAGAGCTGCCAAACACCAATAAGCATTGTGCAAGCTCTCTTATATCCATGTACAGTAAACGTTCAACTACTTCTGTAAGGACACGTTTAACTTTCGTGTTATGCCGATTCGTATGACGGAGGAATGAAATATGTTTTTTTTTTAGTTTTCTATAGCTCGAGAACTACCTAGCGGCAAACTGGGGATGTGCCATATAAGTTCCGAATAGAGGTTGGTTGCATAAAAAGTGCTGTAATTGTATGTTGCAAAATTGACGCGGGGCCGAAAGAGGCAGTAGGTAAAGAGGCAGCAGTCAGGTGTCAGTCATTGAGTACTCAGTGGATTTTGCGTAGAACTTGACGTTGACCGCGTATGCCTAAACGCAGGGAACCGATTAAATGACTGTTTCAATATTAAACTAATCCATCAGAAACGTTCATGCCCTTTTCTCGAATTTTTATTTTTGACATTCCTCGTGCTTAACTCACAGAAGGGCATTGTTTCAATAAAATCGTTCGTTAATAAGAGATCACTGCAACCTGAAGTCCAAATTGACTCATTTCGGTAAGAGAGAGCGCTGACTATTAAGTCGCGGCGTCATAAAACAGATGTTCGAATGGTGGCACGCTGTATCAGCGTAGCTACCGTAAATGTAGATAAGTAATATTAATAATAATTGTCGGGGTATGTCGTTCCAAAACCACGATATGATTATGAGGGACCCCGTAGCGGAGGTCTCCGAAATGTCGGTCACCTGGGGTTCATTAACGTGCACCTAAATCTCAGCCCACGAGCCTCTAGGATTTTCGCCTCCATCTAAAATGCGGCCGCTTCGGCCGGAATTCGATCCCGCGGCCTTCGGGTTAGTAGTCGAACACCATAAGCACTAGACCACTGTGGTGGGTCATTTTTTCCTGTTGTCTTTGCTCACAGTACGATAAAAAAGCAATTGTGACTGTGAGCTCTCTTTCCCGCTGATAGCTTATCTTCATTATTGGCCTAACTGCACATGCAATTTTATTGAATGATACACTGGATTACGCTAGGTATTATTTCTCTGTAATATTTGATATTTGGCACACTACAGCGATGTTTGGATGTGCACGTTTCGGGCTGTGTTAGCGCGTGTGCTTTAGCGGAAGATGTTTTTATGGTTCATTTCACTCGTTAACTTGCGCATATTGTGTCACCGAGCGATGTTAGCGCGCAAGGTAAACCTTGGCTCTCCTTATTATTTTGAAGAAACACTGTGACCGACGAAGGATATCACTTTTCTTGCTCTGAGCCAATTTATATTTACATAGAGAACTATTATTGTAAATAAAGCTAAATACAGAGCGAGGCATGTAGGGTTAACTGCAGTACGCTAGCCATCTCACGCAAAAAATTCGCAGACGCCACGCTTTCTTCTTCAATTAAACCGCCTCAACTCCCACTGCAAGTCGGACCATACAGAAAATTCCGTTACAGAAGGAAATTTTTCAGCAGCGCGGAAGCGAGAAGTTTGACATTTATCATTATGCAATCGCTGAGTTACCTTATATCTATCTAGAATTAACACGAACGCCACTATATTACCTTCTATTTCACCAACTCCACTTACATCAGATCTTGTTGCAGCAGCTGTAGAATGTTATCGACACAAAATTAAGCACGCAGACCAAAGCAATAAAACAAGGGTAACAGCCGCAGCATTAGTGGCCTTAAGCTGCAACAGCTGCAACATCAAGCATTGTGGCCTTAAGCTGCAAGAAACCGTAGCGCAGCATCGGTCATTGCACCTTGTCTCCCTCCATCTTTTCTATAATCCGCGTTGCTCGCTGCTGAACCAGAATCATCCTCTAGGATACGGCTTCACCTTAACTGCAGTTCAGTCTATGGTCTCCTCTCTTTGTTAGTATTCCATTTTTTTTCTCACCGTGTCCAGAAGACTGTGACGTGCTTTTATGGCCGAAACCCTTTTCACGCCAGGCTTCTTTTACACTAGCCACTATTACCAAGCGATGCGTAGTTCCTCGAATGCTGCAGTGGGAATCAAGGCAACAGCGCAGATGTCACGGTTATCTCGATATTGCTGGCGATGACGACCACGTCACGACTTTTCCTTTTATTTCCTGCGGCTCTTTCTCTTTCTTTCGAAATTTTGTCACAACTAGTGCAAGCTTACTGGCAACGCTGCTCGTACCACCGACCGCCCACCCACCCCACGCGCAAGCTTTATTGATGAATGGCTGTATAGGCATCCGCCCAGAGAGCCATCCATATCCGAACAAGAAATTATCGACCATATGTACACGGTGTATATATACGTAGTGCAATGCACTGTTAGTACGGACTTTCTCAGAAAAGAAGCACAGTAGGGTGAAGTCCCACTGGGACGTTGACGATGCGAGGGAATACAGTGGGAGTGTGCCAGCAAACCTTTCTCCTTTCGCCGATAGGTCACGGCGGTGTTCGCAGTTTCCCGATGAATGTTTCTTTCCTTTTTTTCATTCCTCGCCGAGCTGTCACGATGAATTTATCAACCAGCTGCGCCCCAGCCGTCAGCAGTGCAGCCTTCCACAAATTTGCAGAGCGTGAGGGAGCTTTCGATTAAAACTTGGAATAAACTACACTTTTTTTCCCTTTTCCTACGTTGCAGAACCTGCAAGGAAATAGAAAAGCGTTCTTAACTGAGAACTGGAAGATCGGGCATCCCTGAGGGTGCTGATCGAAGCTTCGCAGTTTCCATTTCCCGTGAACGTTACGATGAAGACGTGCACTTGCACTTAAGTGTTAAGGAAGGCACATACGTAGACGTGCGAATGAGCTTAGTCGCGAAGGGCTTCTTAAGAATCTTTCGAGAAGTTAGTGATGTTTTTTTCTTAGTCTAAGTTCATAGCGGAAGTAGAACTTGTAAAGAGATTGGTCAGTATCTGCCGGCTTTCCTCCTAGTGCAGTGGGATGATGAGCCAGAGGACCAACTTCATACGTATTCAACTATTGTACTACTGCCCTAAAGAACAACGCTGCAGCCTTTTTCACATCTCAATACGGACACATTTCGAGAAATCCTTCCAACTTTGCAATGAAATAACAAAGCAAAGAAAAAAGGAAATCAATGCGACCGTATTTTAATGAAATTAAGTTATATATAAAGAAAATGCGCACGTAACCATGCTTCTTTTCATGTTAGTAATGCACGGGTGATCAAAATTACTCCGGCGTCCCCCTTTCTGGACTGCCTCCTAGTCATATCGTGGTTTTAGCCCGCAAAACCTTAGAAATATATTAATCTATTTTTATTCAATTTCTGAGTCAGTAGTGACGAAACCCGCAAATATTATAGCAGAGGAGTGAAGAGAACAGATGTAGCCAAAGTGTTGCACACATGAACGCGAGAAGGCGAACCGAGCGAAGCAAAAGAAACACAAAATAGGAACCCTAGAATGAAAACTGTTTCCTTGAAACCCGAAGCTTTCTAATGCATCGTCACATTTCGATAGTAGCCTCCGGACCTTACGGATTGCATCACGCACCGATTGCCCGCAGTAGTACGCACAATGAGGTCCGATTTCGCTAACGCTTGCACCAGAAGGGCAAACACTGTGTGCGCACAGATGCGCAAGCCTATTTTTGACAACAACTGCGAACACCTCGCAATCCGAGCGGACCTCGCCGACGTGTGCTTTGCCGACCAGCGGCTTTTCGGACGATTTCAAGAAAGCATTCAAAGAAACGGACACAGAGAAAGAGAGACCGGACGGTATTTTGGTAAAAAGGAGCACTAGAAATCCTTCTCACAAATGCCTAGGGGTTAGGTGTTCGCGAAAGACGCGTAATGCTAGAATGCTTCGAGAATTGCACAACTGACTCCTGGGGAAAACTTTCGTCGCTTCTATAGCGCGCGCTGCTGAATCTACAAGTTTTCAGTGTATTCCAAGCTCACGCATTTCACAAGGGCTTCGATTGCCTAAGCTTGCACTTGCTTGAAATATTTAACGCTTGCGTCGGCAATTTTTTACGTTACGTTTTTTTTATCCTTCATTGACACCACGCAAAAACCTGGACACACAGCTCTGCTCGATTTCACGTAAAATTGGTGCGGATGGAAAAAAACTTGGACTATCTCTCCGAAGGGAACCCTGACGGGACTTCGCAGCAGCGGTGCGCACGGCGTTGACCCGGTTGAAACGGGGGTCGACGCGAGTGCTGGAAGAACTGTTTGAAGCGAACGTCGGTGTAGCGTTTGCTCGAGTAAACGTTTGTTTGGAACGCAAAGACACGGGAGGCGGGTTGGGTTTCATCTAAGTTTCATTAAAGCGTTTGGCAAGACTTCGTAGTCGTTGTTTCTTCAGAGTCGAGACACGGGCGCTGGACCGGAGCAGTCGCGCGTTTCGTCTTGACTACCACGGGTGAAGCGAGAGAGAAGTGATACGTTCAGGGGTGTTGCGAGCGGGCGGAGCAGCCGGCAGCTGCGGGCGCTACGGCGAGCATACTGAGGGTGAGGGAGAGAGTGACGTCAGCGCGCACCTGCGAGGAAAGCGTGACGTCAACGCAAAGCTGTGGCATGACCTACTTGGCAACGCTCGAACACCTATGGCGAGGGGAACGCGTTGCGGCGCATTCGTACGAACGCACGTAACGTACGGCGTTACACACGTGAGTCAAAGAGCTGCTTCGCATCTAAAAAATGTGCAGCAAGACTGAGCTGACCGAATGACATCCGACTAAGGTTCCACGTAAAACAGGAAAAACTACCCGCTACCTCGATGCTTTCCCGCATGACATATGACGGCGGACTCTCATTTATTTTGGATAATGTTCTTTCGATATCTCCGTCAAGTACACTCGGTTCGCAATCACCAATACAAAAGGATACCTTCTTGAAGTAAAAATGCTCACCTAGTGGCTCTAAGCAGGGCTGGGCGGTATCGCGACACAAGAGTATCGCGATAGTATTTCAGAGATACTTTTGAGTATCTGTATTTCTGTATCGAGATACATTTGAAAAATGTATTTGTATCTCAGTAGTGAAATACTTTTACGATGTATCGCTTGAATCGCAATACAATGCAGGATACGGGTATCTCGTTACATTTTCTTTTTGTCGGAAATGAGTTGACGCGTGTTTCCAAGGGAATATGACGGTTTCTTTTTCATATTTTTTTTTGTACCACGACAAGCAAAGGCGCGCCGCCGGTCGCAGGCAGAAAGGGCGGCGATGGTTTCCCCTCAAGCACAGAATGGCCCATGTGGTAAATCGCACGACGCCGCAGACGGCAGCATCGCAGAGAAGTTTTGTCGGCCTCTGCCGACGAAAGTCGATGTCTCTCAAGGCCAGTGCAGCTCGCCTAGTTTTTTCGGGCGAAACACCATTACTTCGTGACACCCCGCGCGGATACCGCCTTGGAACAGAGGCTTTGCAATGCTTCGCGTGCGTTCAGTTCTCAAAGCGGCGGCACTTCTAAAAGCAGTGCCCATAGTTGCGGCGGAAGTGACTAGAACATGGCTATCTTTGTCGCACTTTCAGCCACCTCTCCAGCGTGTCAGGGTGCGTTCCTAATTGATCACAAGCTTGATACGGTATTTTGTGGTACCAGGCTCCCCTACCGCCGGAGGCGACTGCGCCTGTTGCGGCTTGCTGAAATGGGTGCTGGTAGCGTCGGTGGTGGTGACACCTTTAATGAAGAGTGACCCTTTCGGTCCAGGCGACGAGTGCTTGCTGTAGTTTCTGATGGGGCGCTCTGAGCAGCTGTTCCTGATTCCACGTCTGTTTAGAGAGCTTGCAGGAGTGACTTTGGAGGGCTTACACCTTCTCACCCCCAAAGAATGTGATTTTAGGAAGCCAGTTTTTGATTCTGCAGTTTCGACATATTGGGCTCCATTGCGCGTATGTAATTATGACCGGCCTATATGGGCAGCGGAATCCTCAGTCGTCTGACCCGGCGCCGACCGGGCCATACGGCCGGGGATTTCGAAGAAGGGGACCGACTTGGGCTTCTGAGTGGCCAGAACAACCCACGTGAGGGAGGAAGCGTTTCGGTACCTAGGTGGCCCGAGAAGAGATGTCGCCGCGCTCCAGGGCTATAAAGGAGGTATTTATTCACTATAACACAAATTTTTGCCCGTCTGCAGCCCTAGATGGATTTCTTTTCTTTCGCGAGTCTTGTGCTGAGGCCGAATCGACACTGTCTAGAAGACAGCCTGCTTCAGAAGCTCACACAGCAACCTACTCAGCAAAGCCGATCTTATGTGCAAAGTAAACGTATACTTTTTCTTAATTCACTGGTGTTCATTAGTGATTCGAGTGATTTGCTGAAACTATGCTATTTCTAGCATAGCTCATTTAGTTGTCACCAAGCAAGTTGATTTCGCTGCCCAATGCTTGTTACGGTTGCTGTGAAATAGTGTACTTTTTTATTGCGATTGATAAGTGTAATTATGTCATTATTACTAATTCTGTACTTTGTAAGCACCCCCCCCCCCAATCTGTGATGTCTTAATGGCGCTGAGGGTACAGTAATAAACAAATAAACTAAATGTTTCAACGCACTGCAACTTTATTTACACCATTATGCTGCACTTATAAATGTCTTTGCAGAATACGAGTACCTTTGAAATAAAAAAGAAGTATTCTAGTATCTGTATTGCAGTATCTGTATTCCGGAATACTTTTTTCGTCATATTGCTAAAGGCAAATGTATCTCAGTATCTGTATTTTAGGCTTCTGTTCTACGTATTTCGATATCTGTATTCCGGAATACTTTTCCGAGTATCTCTGCCCAGCCCTGACTCTAAGTACATTTTGGCCACGTTAATATGCTATGACAAATCAAATGATTTGAAACGCTGATGCCGCGCAGTCATCGCTTTTCAGTGGTAGAAAATGATCGCCGAACCGGACTACTTCGCGTAGGAGTACATGTGCAGAAGCTTCGCCTACGTATCTTCCCTTTATTGCCAATAAATATTGTCCACGAATGCACCTTTCCCTGAAGAACACATGTTTACTATAATATTAGACGGCACACGTATGAATCTCAGGATAAGGGTTTTAGTTTAGCAATGCAATATGTACCTTTGCGCAATATTACTAGCCTTTTCGAGCCTGTAGAAAAATTGACAGAATGTATATTACGTGTACACACGCCACTGAATTTGCATACCATGTACTTGCGTGATGTTTATAATGTTATACCCTTCTGCGCTTTCATCCAGACCTACTTTTCCCAGTGGCAACATTCTCACGCTCAGTTGAAGGCAAATACGAGCGGCGCGTCCCCTAATTGCAATGCACTAAGGGCAGTAGGCAACAATAACTCATGTCTTCTTGAGAATATTTTTCATGTCTTTACGGCGTTATGGTAACGAATTGCGGGGACGCGAAGATATATGTAACCCACAGGCCCTGATGCATCTGTCTGAGCTGTAAGGGCATATTTTAGACCAGAGAGCATTTATCACGCGAATTTGACACAGTGTTTCATCGCAATCGTTGTGTTCTACTCTCCTGACAGATACACGTCTTTTGCTATTGGATGATCTATGTCTTCCCTTCTATTGTGTTCCTACTTTGCAGACCCTGAATATAGTACGGTTGCTGTGCAGACGCTGTGCTTATACACTCACTGTGAAAATCTGCTTCAGCTTTGTGCTGTGCATTTTTGAGTTACATTATCTTCGACACTTAGCTAAAAGTCACATCAAGTTCATTTCACCCTGCTTCTGGTACACTTTAGCACCATGGATGTGCACGAAACTGCTGAGATGGCGCAACACGTGTAAAGAAAATAACGAATTAAAAGTTAGAAAAATTGTCTCATAACAAGAGCGCGAACATAATTTGTTTAAGCTATAAATGCTACAAGCTGTCGATAACTGGAACTGCATCAGCCCACTGTTTTTATCCTTATGCCACATACGATCAAGCGAAAAGGTCAAGCCAAGAAGAGCATGCACTACTTTCACGTGAACCGTCGTTATACACCGAGGCAGTATGTTTAAAGGCGTTACAAAGCGACAAATCCGACCTAAGTTATTGCCACGTGCGTTTCTTATTACTATTTGGACCACTAACTAGCCACACGCTAATGGTTCAAATACTTTCGTAACCATGTTTTTGTATTAAGTTGGTTGAATAAACACTGATTGATTTATTATTATCACTTTTACTGTATTCGGTTTTCGCCCACACAGACTGTCAGCAACGCTCAGCGCAAACCGCGCCTCATTGTTCAAGAAGCTTCGCGCTTATTGTACATCGTTTTACATTGAAAGCTGTTATGAGATCATTTCACCGGCCGTGTTTGGCGCCGTAGTTGTCCGCCGCCGCCGCCGCCGCCGCCGGTGTCCGTAACCAGTATCGCTCTAAATAAGAAAAAAAACGAAATAAGAAAAAAATTCCAAGATAGAACGAGGTTCGAACCTGGGCCCTCTGCGTGGGAGCCCAGTATTCAACCACTGAGCCATGCCGGCGCTTGAAACTGCTTTACAAAAAGGTCCTATACAGGCTTCATGTCGGGAAGGAACCACATTAGCATATGCAATATAGCGTGGTAGAAGAGTAAAATAAGCACCAAGCGTCGCACAACGCGAATTCTGTAACCAGGCGTCACACAATGCGAATTGCGCAACGAGTAGGTTGTTGAATGCTTCCAACCCATTACAAAGGACTGTGCCACAATTCTTCATCGTCATCAGGCACAGCATCAACAAAGTGCGCATGATGCCTTACATGCGTATAGCAGGTACCAACGCTCTCCGTAGAATGACGAAAAATGGCACAGTGCCTGCTGCCCTACTTCTCAAAAATTACAATGATTTATAGCGTAGTGGGCTCCTCGCAAGTGCACTTGTATTGGTTGCCAAGGAAGCCCATAAGCGCATGATCCACTTCCTCGGCGTCTCAGTAAAATTACGCTGATTTATAGCGTAGTGGGTTCCTCGCAAGTGCACTTGTATTGGTTGCCAAGGACGCCCATAAGCGCATGATCCATTTCCTCGAGGTCTCAGTAAAGTTCTTCGCCCCCCCCACCTCTCTCTCCCACGTCATCGTATGTTATACAGCATGGCGGGAGAGGGACATAGTGACCGGGCGTCACCCAATGCAAATTACATAACTGGTGGGCCGTTTAAAGATTCCAACCCTTACAAAGGGCTGAGCCTTAATTCTTGATCGCCATCAGTCGTCGCGTCAACAAAGTGCACATAATGCCTTACAGACGTGTAGCTGGTGCCTCGCTTCTCCGCAGAATGACGAATAATGGCTTAGTAGGTGCTTCCCAACTTCACAAAAATTGCGATTTATGGCGTAGTGGGTACCTTTCTGGTGTACTTGTATTGTAGCCCCAAGAGAGCTTAACGGGCTCTAGAAACGCCGCTCTTCCAGCTTTCGCTGTGACTGTGCTGCGGTTTCAGCGCAGGCCTGGCGTTTTTTTTTTAAGAATGCTCGCAAGACGCGAACACTAGAGCTTATTCAAGAGCTTGCGCGACAACCAGCGATAACGCTGGAATATTTGACGGCGCATGTATAAATGCCGACGCGCTTCACCGCTTGTCAGTTGATCGACGGCCGACGCTCTGTTCGGCGCTATCAGTGTGTACTGTGTGTATTGCTGTAAATTGCGTCGAATTGGACGGCCGTAGCAACGGCGCAGCGGAGCGTTGCCGGTGCTTTCGCGGAGGCCATACATTGCTTCACTATACCGCTGCCAGATGGCGACACCACCTTGCGAACTCGGCGAACTTTGAAAAGAAAGTGTGAGAGATGAGATAAACGGCGTGTTCGTGAATGCTCCTGCATGTGTGACCGTGGCTCAGTGGTTGAAGCCCTTCAACTATCGTCGCAGACCGGGAAGTCGGGGGATCGACTCCCGTTTTCGGGAATTTTGTTCTGGGTATTTAACACGAAAGTGTTTTATGCCGGGGGCCACCAAGAATTTTTTAACGTATTTCGGTCATGAAAAGACGTCAGCAAAGTAAGCACAATCAGAAGGCAAAGAAAAAAACTAGAAGAAAAAGTTCCGTTGTGTCACAAATTAGCGGGTTATAACGCGCGCGCGAGGCCGCTTTCAAACTGCTACGAGACAGAACGGCGCGAACCGCTCGCCAAAAAGCGCGAAAAGACGAAAAAAACAAGCATCAAAAGACGCCGGCGCGCCGCATCCTCCTCACCCAATCGAGCCAGGCGCAGACGAAGCGATCAAACGCCCGGCAAATCCTAGATGTTTCTGGAAGGAAGGGGGGACGCATCCGTGCGCGATGCCGCCGCGATTCGAACATACGAGAAAGCTCTCGCCCTTTCCCCAGGCTTAGCTGTACTGCACGCAGAAGAAACATCCCGACGCTTCTAGAACCCAGGGGAGAAGGGATAAAAGCGTGCAATCGACGGTAGTGGAGTCAGTGAGTGAGGGAGTGCAGTCGAGACAGGAGTCGAGAAGTCAGCGAGGAGACAGTTAGCGAAGGAGTGAGCGAGTCAGTCGGCCCGGTGATGGTGAAGTTATGCGAAGTGTGGCTCCGTTAGCCAAAGAAGACGTGTTTATGATGGTGTGCGGTCAGTCGGTCGTGGATCTGGAAGAATCCGATGACGACGCCGCGTGAGCCGTGACAAGTCACGACGACGGTTGAGCTACGACGATCAACGCGGGAGCTGGCGTGAGTGTTTCCTTGAAGAGAAGCATTCGATTACCGTCCAAGTATTGCGGACTGGATACGCCATTGTATATTCAGGATTTTAACGGTCATTGAATAGTTGTAATGCATGCGATTGCATTTGTAGCGTGTGATCTGTTTGTTTAGCTCCCGTTGTGTAACCCCATCTGAGTATTATTGTGAAGCTGTAACTGGTACCAGCCGAGTGTGCACGTGTTTGTGTTATTTGTGTTGCCTTAACTGAGAATATATTTCGTTTTCGTTTGTGTTATCGACTCTCGGCTCTGACTCGGTCTTTGGGCCACAACCGGCGTTCGCTGGCGCACCAGAGGACCAACTCTAAATTGTCCGCGCTTTCGTGGTGCGTTTTCGGAGGGCCTTGACGCCAGCCCTTAGAATCCGCCCGGCGATTGCCGTCCCCATTAACGGGATCAGTGACAATTATTCTGGCGTCCGCGACACAGGACCTTTTTGGTGCAAAAGTGTGTCCAAAGTAGGGAGAAAGAGCCTTGAGACGTTGATAGTGCTTGCGAACGATTTTTGAGTGTTGCGCCGCGTTCTCGCTAACCTGTGTGCAGAGAGTGTACTGGTATTCGAAGTTAGGCAGAGGTATTGTGCACGCGGCTAGGTTTTGTTTGACGGGCATCATGGATCTCGAGAAGTTAGTTGCCCTTGGTGAGAAGATGGGTTTGTCTGGGGCCGAACTACGGAAGTGGGTCAGCCAAAAGGAAAAAGAAGAAAAAGAAAGAGTTAAGGAAGAAAAAGCAGCAGAGCTGGAGAGAGAGAGGCTAGCAGCTGAGAGGGATAGAGAAGAAAGAGAGGCGCAGATGGCTGAGAGAGAAAGGCAACGGCAGCACGAATTGGAAATCGAACGGCTCCGTTTGCAGCAGCGCACAGAGACTCCCGTCCAGGCTAGAGTGGAGAGCAGCGAAAGGGAAGATCATAGCTTCCGTTTGAACCCAAGCAAACTGCTTGCGGCGTTTGATGAGAGGAAAGATGACCTTGATGCATACCTGCACAGGTTTGAGACAATAGCTAGAAGCCAAAATTGGCCGGAGCAGCAATGGGCAACAGCTTTGAGCACTTGTTTGAGTGGCGAAGCGCTCAGTGTGTACGGTAGGCTGACACCTACCGATGCAGCTAATTACACGAAAGTGAAAGCTGCTTTGCTGAAGCGATTCCGATTCACCGTGGAAGGCTTCCGTGATCGGTTCCGTACGGGAAAGCCAGCTGATGGCGAGACGGCAACGCAGTATGCTGCGCGGCTCAGCCATTATTTTGACAGGTGGATCGAACTTTCAGAGACGGCACAGGAGTACGGTGAGCTTAGAGAGCTTCTTATCAGAGAGCAATTCCTCACCAGTTGCCACCCGAGCCTGTCGCTGTATTTGAAAGAGAGGAAAGCTAAATCGCTTGAGGACATGCTTGAGTTGACCGATCAATTTTTAGAAGCGCAAGGTGGCACGAATCTGGCCAAAGTAAAAAAGGAAGTTCACGAGGAGTCGAAGAAATCGGCACATGAAGAAAACAAGCGTGCACCAGAGAGTGTTCCGCGATGCTTTCTGTGTAACCGCGTGGGCCATCGCGCTAACAGTTGTCGGACTAACTTCTCACGCCCCAGTGTGATGAAGTGTTTTAAATGTGGACAGACTGGGCACAAAGCCGACACATGTCGAAGCGATGTGAGCAAAGCCCACCAAGCAGCTTGTGCGTATGCCCCGCCAAACGAGGAAACAGAAGCGATCAAAGATGAATTGGCCGATGTGAAAAGCGGGAAGAAGATGGATTTCATTGGTGCTGCGGTGACAACAGACACAAAGAAAGAAATGCCGACAGTTAAGGGGAAAGTTGGTGGAAAGGAAGCCACGGTATTAAGAGATAGTGGATGCACTACTGTGATCGTACGAAAGAAATTGGTCCGAGAGAGTGACTTCACAGGCAATTCCACCCCGGTTCGCTTGCTTGATAGTTCCATTCGAATGCTTCCCGAAGCCAAGATTGAGGTTGAGACCCCTTACTTCAGCGGGAGAGTTACTGCCCTGTGCATGGATAACCCCCTGTTTGACCTAATCGTGGGAAACATCGACGGAGCTCGAGGGCCATACGATCCTGAACGTTTGGGAGAAGCCCCGAAGATGGAGCCCTCGTCAGTTCGGGAACCGCAACAGAAAGGAACCGCGGAAGGGAATCCCATGAAGGATGCCGCCCGAGCTCGAATTGAGGTCGAGGTGTCACGGAATGTCAATGAGGAGGCACCAACGGTCGCTGTACCGCCCGTGAAGACGCGCCGAGCAGGTGACATTGCAACTGAGCGGCCACCATCATCTGCGGCTCAAAAGATGACGAAGGTGGTCGTCCAAGCAAAACACCACGGCGCGCAGAAGTTGGCGAAGCACCGCGAACGTTCTAACGAACGCGACCACGCCTTGCTAGCGTCAAACGTGTCGACGGCAGCAGAGACGCCCCCTCCGGCACTGTCAAATGGAACGGCTCGCAAGAAAAAGAAGAGAAACAAAAAGAGAGCGAGCGAGCACCGAAAGAAGGGGCGCAAGCGCGGCACGATTTAAACATTACAGGGTGTTGGAATTGAATTTGGTTGAAGTGTTTTGAGTTTGAAAGTGTTTGAAGTATTATTATACCCAGTGTCGAGTGTGTATGGCTAGTGAGCCGAAGAGCTACTTGCGTTATTTTATGTGTACAATGCTATTGATATAACTGTATATGCATTATAATTGAAGAGCTTTGTTTTGAGCGTTCGCTTTGTTTTATACGAAATGTATGATGGCGTCTTGTACTTATGTACTTGAGTTTATCTTTTGTATGTCGTGACATTGAAATACCCTGTGAATGGTATTGAGAGTTCTATTATGAATGTGACGCGCATTTTGTGTGGACTGAGTTAGGGACTCTGTCTGTGGGACATTTTTGGATGTGTATGTGCGCGCTAATTTGTGTTGTTTGAATATTATGTTATAATATTCTTGAAGTGGGGGGCAGTGTCACAAATTAGCGGGTTAAAAGCGCGCGCGAGGCCGCTTTCAAACTGCTACGAGACAGAACGGCGCGAAGCGCTCGCCAAGAAGCGCGAAAAGACGAAAAAACAAGCATCAAAAGACGCCGGCGCGCCGCATCCTCCTCACCCAATCGAGCCAGGCGCAGACGACGCGATCAAACGCCCGGCAAATCCTAGATGTTTCTGGAAGGAAGGGGGGACGCATCCGTGCGCGATGCCGCCGCGATTCGAACATACGAGAAAGCTCTCGCCCTTTCCCCAGGCTTAGCTGTACTGCACGCAGAAGAAACATCCCGACGCTTCTAGAACCCAGGGGAGAAGGGATAAAAGCGTGCAATCGACGGTAGTGGAGTCAGTGAGTGAGGGAGTGCAGTCGAGACAGGAGTCGACAGTTAGCGAAGGAGTGAGCGAGTCAGTCGGCCCGGTGATGGTGAAGTTATGCGACGTGTGGCTCCGTTAGCCAAAGAAGACGTGTTTATGATGGTGTGCGGTCAGTCGGTCGTGGATCTGGAAGAATCCGATGACGACGCCGCGTGAGCCGTGACAAGTCACGACGACGGTTGAGCTACGACGATCAACGCTGGAGCTGGCGTGAGTGTTTCCTTGAAGAGAAGCATTCGATTACCGTCCAAGTATTGCGGACTGGATACGCCATTGTATATTGAGGACTTTAACGGTCATTGAATAGTTGTAATGCATGCGATTGCATTTGTAGCGTGTGATCTGTTTGTTTAGCTCCCGTTGTGTAACCCCATCTGAGTATTATTGTGAAGCTGTAACTGGTACCAGCCGAGTGTGCACGTGTTTGTGTTATTTGTGTTGCCTTAACTGAGAATATATTTCGTTTTCGTTTGTGTTATCGACTCTCGGCTCTGACTCGGTCTTTGGGCCACAACCGGCGTTCGCTGGCGCACCAGAGGACCAACTCTAAATTGTCCGCGCTTTCGTGGTGCGTTTTCGGAGGGCCTTGACGCCAGCCCTTAGAATCCGCCCGGCGATTGCCGTCCCCAATAACGGGATCAGTGACACGTTGACAGAATTCGAACTCACGAGCTCTCGGCCCGCGACGATGGCTGGCGGGCGCTTAACCCACTGTGCTACCGTCAAATACATCACGGAGCCTACACGAACGCTCCTTCTATCTCTCACATTGCTCTTGGTTCACGGGGTGTGGTCGCTGTCTGGAAGCGTAGAATGAAGTAATGCGTGGTCTCCGCGTTTACCTCCCACAACGTACCATTGCTACGATCATACCATTCGGCGCATTTCCTATAGAAGTATATTTTTCTCAACGCTTTAACACACCCCGAGATGTGGCTTTAGCCCAAGCCTCACTCATAACAGTCATTCATAATAAAATCAACAGTTGTTCCGTGTACGAACACAACCGATGATCGAAGCTCCTTAGAAATCAGACGCAAACGACAATGTATGTTTTGAAACTGTTTCCCTATTTTCTTTTTGCGCCGGCGCCGCATCTATTTTGCAGGGAGCTTCGACGGCGACGTCGGGGTGCGCGCCTAAGGAGCTTCGCTCCTAAACAAATCGCTTGCCGACACTCGCCTGGCTGCCGTACCGCATTCCCTGCTCGCCTCGTCATAAACCACGGCCAAGCTGGAGGGCAGACACGACGCGCGTCGCGTTTCACAGCGGTTTCAAAGACTGCATATCGAGTACCAGTGCTTATTATGTGCTTGCTGATGCCAACGTTGCGCGGAATTCACCATATGCGGTGCGCAGGTATATGTCAGCAAGGTTTAAAACGTGATCATGGATGTTAGTCGTCGGGACGGAGGTGTGCCACTAGGCGTCAACGCGGGTGCGCCCACATTAAGCGGTGCTTTATCTGCCAAACACTATTAGAGATTGTACAAGCTCTGAAACATCACTGCACAATAGACAATCAACTACTTCAGTGAAGGCAAGTTTCACTTTCCTGTTATACCGACTCCAATGACGGAGGAATCATCCATGTTTTTTTTTTTTTTGGCATATGATCGTGTCCATTTTGCGGACGTATTTCCGTGACGGAAACACGTCATGAAAGTCTTGGTGGACTGCGGCATAAAACACTTTAGTGTTCAAAATGAAACACAAATAATCAATTAAACCAACTGAAGCTAAAAAAATCGGCAGGTCCCGCGTACCGTGGGAGTCGATATTATGCGAAGCATGTCGCGGGAAGGCTAGTGTGGCGTAACTTTTTTTTACTGAGCGAAACGTTACAAAATGACGCCAAATATTTCTATAAGTTTTATACACACACATATATTTTGAAGAGCCGCATATGTGTTATATAACCAGTTGTTTACAGTTGGGTAACGCTGCCTACGGCAACGTGCTTATTACCAACACCAGAAGCGGCAACCTGCAATATAGTGCTTATACTTGTCCCTTATGATGAAGAACGCGCTACGTTTCACGAACCCGT